>NC_049989.1:7966274-7991523 GCF_000003815.2 Branchiostoma floridae | reverse complement strand
GTGGTTTATTCGGTGGTTATAGCACCGGACCAGGGATTATCTCACCATATACACCTCGGGGCGGGGCATTAACCCTTTATTCATTCATTCATTCATGCAGTATCTATCGGCGGCAATGGCAGTTTGGGTAAAAAGTAGTAGTATGTCAGTCGACGCACGCGTATGCTGAATACAAATGTTTGTGTTTGTAAACGATTGAAGTTATATTTGTAGAATGCTTCAATGTGCTTTAGAGCAACCGAAATTGCAGTAAATCTAAGAATAGGCGGGTGCAATTGGTTGAGTGAGTCGAGCGTTGGCCCTGGCTATTAGGTAGGTCGTGAGTTCGATCCCGGCCGAGTCATACAAAATACTTTTTTTTTTAAATGATCCATACTTTGTACTGCTTTCTTTACTTAGCACTCAGCGTTTGGGAAAGACTGTGGTAGTTAAACACATACCACTACAAGTAGACTAGCTCCCTGCTGTTAGTGTAGTGATCGCACCACGTTGGGTGGCCAAAGGGCTATTGAAACCGACATGGGCGCCGGCCTATGCGACATCTGGAGCGGGAAGGACTTAAACTTAACTAAATGACGACACCCTTATGTGGGCAATGTCTGGACGGCCTGAATGCTTGCATGATGATCGATTACAAACCCCGATCATTGATTCGACCCCAGAAGGAGAATCTATGCAATCAACTAAATGGACTCACAGCCAGAAGCGCATTCTTAGATACCTCAGAGTAGTATGGAATATTCTAAATAGCACCACGAGTCAGCTGTAAGATGTTGCAAATCTTTTACTTCAGTTACCAGTCTATACATGGGATATATGTTGTTATTGTACTCAAAATCATACAGAGAACATTGCACGTAGCAGGTAGTATACTGTATGGCTTATGTTTTACATTCGCTTGTGTAGTATGGCTCTGTTCAATATGACATACTTATCCGTATCGTCATTGCGTGTTGAACTTTTACAACAGCTGCTTACTCATATATGACATATGTATAATAGAAAACTTACACGAGGGATCATTTGACGATTATCAAAACGTATCAAAGTCCCTTCTTGTGATATACTTCGCATACATCAAGTCATTTTTTCTTCTTTATATGTAACGTTAAGCCATATCCCTTGTCACTACCTACACGTCTAAAAACCTAGTAGCAGGACTTGTTATGTTTCATTTTATTGTCCTTTACCGAAACAAACATTTTACTAACGCAATATTTTGAAACGCGTTTGACAACATAATCTGCCAGATGGTAACGTTTGTGACAATATTCAATGGTATCCTTCCGATATGTCCAAAAATTGAAGTACATATATATGACATAGACTTTCATTATGGATGAAATTTTGAAGCATGCTTTCATTCGTTTATCTGGCAATTTACTAGTATACTAATGATGTATGTCATAGTTTTGATACACGAATATTTGTTTGTAGGGAATGTGTAACTTTACAGGCCAATACATACATACGGTTTGCATCTTTCTGAGTACCACTTAAAACATATTCCATACTTGAAGATCCTAAACTACATCTAATGCGCTGTCGTAATTAATAGATATTTTATATTCCTAAGCTTTTTCGAATAGATTGTGTAGTTTTTATATAGGATATTGCAGCTGAAGTGTGTCACGTGAATGTCACGTGACCATCACGTGGTGCATAACTGGGCACATGGTACGGAGACTTTGTGCACGTGATACAGAGACTTTGTGCACGTGATACAGAGACTTTGCGCACGTCATACAGAAAATGTGTGCACGTGCCCTTTACCGCGAGTTGGAATCTTCAGGCATCATGATCTCCTCTATGATGATTCTGGAGACGGAGTTCCAGCCGGTGTAGGCGTTCCCACTGTGGCTGATGCCGTCACAGTTGCGCACAGATAACTCCACGTTAACTCGGCCTTGTGGGAGTCCGCTGCAGATGCCTTCAACTGTGTTGGACAGAAATCATGCGTCATTTCTTATCTTGAAAGTTTTTCTTTGTTGTAGGTGTGCAGTTGTGTGTAGTAGTGTGTAGTATAGAACTATAGTTAGTCTATAAATTTGAAAGAATGCAATGGCAAATTTACATAGTAAATGAAGCATCGAGAACAACAAAGGACCGACAGCTTCCCTGAATAGAGACGGAGGACACCTCAATACTATCTTCTGTTCAACGTTCTTTAACTTAACGTTACTGGTTCATGTATCACTCCGTCAAACGTGTACATATAAAGTTAGCAGTGGTGGATTCCGTCCTTGACAAAACCTCTACAGACAGATTCGTACTATATTTTTTTAAATGGAACTAACTTGTAGAAACCCGGTGTATGTTGAGTCCGTTCATGCCGTTGCCCGCCCTTGTGTAGACCAGTCCCTCGATGGGCAGGGGGCCCGAACACTCCATCCCGTTGAAGGTGAAGTACCACCGCTTGCAGCAGCCAGTAGGACACGTGACTCTGAGCGCACCGTTCCACAGGACGCGTAGGGAAGAATTACTGGCCCGTTTATTGAAAGGACATTCCTGAAAGAAATGATAAAGGTCGTGACTCGTGAATTACACAATGTGGGCTATTCAGCAGAAGAAAAATGATCAAGCACATGTGAATATTAGCTATCAAATCACACATGATGCTCAATGTCCATTCGTTACGTCTCTCTATCTCTCCCTCTGTCTCTCTCCCTAGCCGTGTGTGTGGATGTGTAAGCGACCACAAACAGTAAGAGTAAATACGTCATGATTTTTTATTTAATTTATTCTTGCTATTTCTGATTGAAATGAATAGATGATGAATTATCAACGGTGACCGTACCTTAATTTTCCCACTGTCCCTATCGTCACTAAGTTTGCGCCAAGCACATTGCTTGATGTTGGGTGCTCGCAGCGCGGCCGATGACCCCGGCTCTCCCTTCAGGCCTTTAGTCCCAGGCTTGCCCGGCCTTCCCGGCTTCCCGCGGTCCCCCTTCAGGCCGTCCTTCCCGCTGATCCCAGGGGATCCTGGGACACCATTGCCTCCAGGGATACCATTCGTTCCCGGCATGCCCGGGGGGCCACGAACGCAACATCCGGTCTCTAGACACTGTTGCTATGGAAATAAGTAAGGCAGACAAACCTAAAGAATGCTGCAGTGCAGGTGGTTGAAAACTCAGCATTTATAGTATTCAAACACCTTTGATGATAGACAATAGAACAGAAAGCATGTTCATTTATCATTGTGCAATAAAGGTATTCTAAACTATAGCTCTTTCTTTTTCTTAAATGATATGTTAAGAATTTAACATCATACAGAAACATATCAATGATATTTTCACATATACTGTATTAGGATGGGATTTACGAACATTAATACATACTTAAGTGTTCACATTTATCAATAGATTTATTATTTATTACCTGCAAACTTAAGGTTAGTTAGTTCATGACTACATATAATTGCCATGCAAATGTGTCGCGTCATGCACAAAAAGACACATGCACAGCCGTCGCATATCATATCAAATGTTAAACAGAATTCTTGACTTTTGCTTATTAGGGTCCGGTCACGTTCGTCGTGCGATATGTTCACGACAGCAAATTGAGAACATTTTTTGAATAGTCGTGGGTGTATCGCACGACATTTAGCTGTCTTGTGTCAGAAACACTTGTCGCTGGCTCTTTTAGATTGCGAAAACCGTACTACGAACGTGACAGTGTTATTAGGGGATTGAAACAAGAACGTGTCATCTGAGCGACACTTCCTCTCAGGCCCAACCTTCTCCGGGTCCAGGTCATCGACACGATAGGAGGGCCATACCTGCGGCTGGTAGTAGGAATACACAAGACAATATATGTTCATCTCAACACAGAAAGACATACAACTTATTTAGAACATTTTTACATCACCAACCCGAGCCTCAATGTTCCAAATTCAGATGTGTCGTTCTCATGGCTGTCACAAAGTTTAGAACGCATATCATACGTTATCTTTACGTTTTAAAATTCCTTAAAGCTAAAAAAAAACACATTTACTTCACACTATATAGAAAGAATGTGTGTGCATGAACCTGAGAGCTAGCTCTGCACATATGTAGGGTACATATTTAAATTTTTCATTAGCATACAGAAGCTACCTAGCTCGATCAAAATTGACCAACGGCTCATTAGTTTGTCTCATAACCTGTAGCTATTCATCCTCTTTACATGTACCCTACATAAAGGAAGTGCAATGGCACCATCTTTCTTTGCGCCATTGCTTCCTCGACATGCAACTGTTACACAGAGTAGAGGCGTCTGTGTATGTTATGTAGTAGACTACAGGAAACTACACCATTGTTTTCGTACAAATAGTAAGGAATAATGATGTAATAGTAACAAGTATGTGATGTACAGCGATAGAAGATGCCAATCTTTACAGAACATTAATTCTACTAAAAACAAACGACCTCTTGTTTTTTGTCCATCTTTTAGTTTAGCTCTAATTTTATCATTTGGAATAAGAATGCATTGCAACACAGGTATTTAGTTTGAAATACGTTCAACAAAACCCTTTACTTTTAAGAATAAGGTTTCGCCGATATTTACCTTGGACAAAAAATTGAATATTCTCCATCTTACAATCTCCACTTTTTATCCCAACCTTACTATTAAACTTAAACAAACGCCATGTTGAGTTGGTTGTTACACAGGGAAGCCTGGCGTTTACCATATCCGGCTCGTTAATCATATTACCCCGGTGATGTATGATCCCCCAAGACATGGATTATTTCCTCCCCGTCATACATAAGTCATTCAGCAGCCGTCCACAACAGTGGGCCGCACTAATTTGGCGTGCCGTGGTCACCACTGTGTGCTTCAGACCTCCATTTTCCTGATTAATCCAGGCTCTTTATGACTTATTGAACGCAACGATTGACTGCCCACTCTGGTACCAACCGGTTTATGGTCTTTGGCTATGGCATGGTCAAGTAAGAATCTTTGTGACGGAAAAGCTATAAGGATAGGATATAGCAAGGATAAAGTTGGAATGTCGATTGATTCCGTAGACTAAGAGCTTAGATCTACAAAACTAAGTATGTCACAAAGCAAATCACTTAGGCTTCATTGTGTAAACGATTTCTGATATTGTTAACAAAACGTTGGTGCAAAAGATAATTTTTTAAATACTTTTGAATCCCACCTGCACCTTTTGGTCTATGGACCAGTTCTTGGTAACAATGTTATCATGACGTCAAGTAAAACTTATTGAAAATCTGTCTCCCTATATTATGTTTGTATGACCTAACCATGTGAAGTTGATCCCCATTTATGTCGATAAAAGACAATCAAGACCCCGCCAAAGATATTGATGACGCAATCTTTCTACCTGGTAGAAGGTCTTAATGCTATTTGTAAAGTATTCTTGAGAAGTAAAGTGATTTGAACATGTGACCAATGACAGGTTTCGATTCTGGTGAACGTATATCCAAAAGGATGGTGCGACTGCAAGTAGGTATAGGATCTTACGAGTTGGTCCAATCATATCTGTATTGTTTAAACGGAATTTATGTCCTTATAGACTACTAGTCTAGCCTCGATTAATTCACATACACCCATTTGCCTTTTACGACATATCCCAGAGGCTACGCCTGTCATGTTTTTGAGCAGACCTGTTTTTCTTAGAATTCCTCTTTCTTGCCTTGCAGCAGGGAGATGTTATGAGTGCCGTGAGTTACAAGGTACTGAGAAATACGCATCTCAACATTTATTGGTAAGATTTCTTTCTACCTTGTGGGAGATTATAAAGGAAAACGACAAAACAAGTTACACAAAACCAAACATTTGCACACAGAACAGTTTGACACAACGAAATCTTTGAAGATGCTGCGCTTCACCAAGCGAATCCATTAATATTCTTCAAAAAGCGATTTACTTTTTTGAAACGTAGTATGTTGCTTTTCAGTATTGTTTTAATGTTCTGCCAGTAACGCCACATGTAGTATCTAGCTTCTATTGTGATACATATGTACGTACGTTCGAGCATTTTGAATACAGGAAGATCGGATTAGTGTATGAAGGAATAATATATCTTTTTTGTCATAGAATTTTAATAAAACATCAAAATGAACATCTTCAGAAGTTTAAATGTACACAGTAGCAACTTTACCTACTGCAACGGTGTAAATCTAATAGTGAAAAACGTCTTTATTTCTATTGATGTGACTGGGGTAATTAAAGTTCTGACGCATATGTATTTCCATTTTCAATATCAATAGCTGCGTGGGCATGTCATTTGTCAAAATAGGGAGGTTTAGCATCTTTTGTCAAACGTAATTTGATGTTAAAAATATATGAACAGAAATTTATGGCAATTTTCCTTATCATTTTCCCCCGCGAAATTTGGATGGTTGAAATGTGCACTTCCATTCGTGCATGTCAAAGTACTGTCGTTATCTTTATTGCACACAAAATGTGTTACATGATGTTACATATAGAGTGTACGGGACAATGTCTTTAAAACCGAATGTTGTAACAATTAAGTGGTAAGGTAGAGAGCGAGGATTCATCGATTTATGACACTAGAAAGAACTGAAATCAGAAGTCGAATTTCGCGCATTTCAAGTAATAAGTTGCTATGTTCCTTCCCAACTCTTTGCCCTTCAACTATATGTGTGGTCATGTTCAGCGAAGTATCGCGAAATTGGAGAAAGCATGGGTCCATAATGTAATTGACAAATAGCCTATCCCATATCTTCATTATGATGGAAGCCCGCAATTGAGGGATTACTTTAGAAAATTGAATGCAAATGAAAGATTTCGCCGGTGTAATCCAATTGCTATATAAGACTAATGCCCTGCGTGTCTAGATTGAACCGCAATCTTTTGGCTGAAGTTTTACTACTCGGAAATTGTCTTTTCTTATTACATGATGACAATGAATGTGATTATGGTCGGTGATATTTTGTCCTGGTTCAATAGTTTTAGCGGATATTAATAGCCAATTCTGTTTTATGTCAAGTATCGGCCATTGTCATGATAATTCAGCTGTCAGTATACTATGTTCTTCAATCTTAAAGCGCACAAACATAGTCAAAAAAAAACATACAGAAACAACAATAATCAATGCAAGTTGAAATTGATATCAGTTTCACAATGATTTGAATTGTTCGTTTTGAGTTCTCAATGCAATCTTAAAGTCATCATTTCAAATTGTATTAAGACCAAATCAAACACTTTACAGCCATTTTATTAAGCCCGATGCTACCTTAATCAATTTCACGATGAAAGCGAAACAAAGACGGTTGGAGTAACTTTTCTTGTTGAAATAAAGTTAAGTTTCGGAAAATATCAAATTCATAATCAAGACCTCCGTTATTAGGAGTACATGGATCTGTTTTAGATTCATGAGTTCATCTAAATCAATAAAAGATACTCTTCCAATCGTTTACAGGACAATGAAATGAAAAGTGTTTCATCCATAGTCAAGACTTTGCCACCTAGCATTAAAGACTTGAAAACGGGCAGCTACATTTATGACCAAGTCAGAATTTATGTCCATGTTGAAGGCAAGCCATAGGTTGGAGAGGGAAGTGTATATCAGGTCGTGAGGACGCATTTTAACGGCTTCAAATCACTTCGGCTAAGGCGTCTATATATTAACGACATGGCTGTATCCGCTAGGTAAAATGTATGCTTGTTTTCTTAGTGTTTGAAAGCTTGAAAGTGCTTTGCGAAGTCATCTTTGTGTTCTTCCTACAGGTTCTGTCATCAAGATAATTCTGAAGTTATTAAACGACTTACATTTGCTACGAAGAAATGGTGGTCACTGTAAGCATACACCTTAATTTGACATAGTCACCTACTCAACTCCGAAAGCATCGGTAGCTTTGTCTCGCTCTCTTTAGATCTTCAACAAAAAGTTGCAAGCAATTATAAGCTTTGTGGATTTTAATACAAAGCGAGAAATGATGATGACAGAGTACAGATGGATTGCGTCAAAGTTCATAAAAGCCACCACATGTGAAGAGTGATGAAAAGCCAACATAACCTTTTAAGATCTCAATTCTACGTCCACACATCTCAATATTGCGTTTAAACATAAAAGAACATGGTGACCACTTCTACGGATCAATGTCTTACCTGTCCTCCGGTGTCTTGTGCCAACACGGCGGCGCTCCAAAGCCACAGGAAACCGAGGAGAAAATGAGTTCTTCCGATTGTCGCCATATTGCCAGCCCTCCTAGTGGAACATCTGACGGTTCCAGGCGACCTTATGAAACCCAATCCTCTGATTAAATACTCGCACCAATTACGCCCTACGATTGGGTGTCGGGTCCCTGCGCGCGTGGGCAGAAACTCGTCCGTTACGTCCGTTAACGGCAATCGATCTGCCGACCAATCAGCCGATCGCCAGGTGCAGGAAGCGGTTATCTTCCGAGACAGGTGGCGGGAACAATTCACATACAAATCCACAGGTCTGACTGTCACGCACGTACGATTTGAATATTTTGTTGTTGTTTTTTAAGCCTTTGAATGTATTAAACTGCTTATGTATACATAAAGTACTAGTACTCCACAATATAAGGTTAGATCTACCACATTACATTCACAAACAACGAATATCTAAAATTGTAACCTTGTTACTAAGAAATATGAACACCAAGCATATAGAAGAATGTGCATAGTATAATGGTATAAGTGATACTGGCAGATTCATATTTCTTATGTGCTTAGATCAAATCTACAGTAACAAAACCTCTCTGTTCGTATACTCCTATCATTGAAAAGAGGAGAAAAGAAGACAAATCCTACTTACTTACGAATCCTCACACCAGATGTCTATAACCAGCCTCAATGTATATGTTTTTATTAGTTCAATCTGTTGTGACCCGTTCTTAGCCCAATGGGACAAATAACCACAATAAAGGTCTACTTCATTCATTTATATGGTCCATTCCACAAAAATGGTCTCGGGATTTAATAAAGCCAGCTAATACCTATACATATTCCCCTGAGAGTTGAAATGATACTCCTAATCATCCGTAGCGTTTTAGGCACATTTGGACAATGTCGAAACGTCATGGCATTGGGAAGTTAATTATACCCAGCGCCAACGAAAAGTCAATTTGTAATTCACATCTTACAATATCTGAAAATACTGTTCATACATAGATGAATAGTATTGCAAATCTTTTTGAAAAAATAATCCAACTTCAGAAAGATTTGCAATAATATTCATAAGTATTTTTTTTAGTATACATGAACTTACAAACTCTTCTGTGTATTCTTCTATGTGGTTGGTTAGAATTGACCTGAACTTTGATTTGAATTGTATTCCGCGTCTCTCTTTACATGTATATAGTTTTCTATTAACTACGTCATATAATTACGTCAGATAATGAATACTGATTAGAGGGGCTTACCATTCAATCAGCCATCGTCCCCACAGGGAGAATTATGGGTAATCTATCAGCAGATCGAACGTAGTTTTGACGTTGTGCAGTAACGGTTTTCCCATGGGGATTATTCAGACATCGAACGGGTCTGTCTTAGGACAGGAAGCAAAAAAAACTATAATAGTGAACTTAAGCCAAGAGCGAAGCAAATAATTGTGACAGCATATCAAATTATAAACGTACCAGATTGATCTTACCATCTTTTATTTACGTCTAGCATGATCGTATAAAAGACATGCACGTTCCCGTTGGTTTGTTTGAAAAAATACGACTAAAAACCTTTATAAAAGAGTAGTCATATGCATTGCCAGATGTAATTTACTAATTGTATCTCATCGTGTGGCAAGAAAATAAGTCATTAAAAGTATGGTTATGTCCCGGTCAAGTAACATTACATCTAAATCTATGTCTCTTCAATACAAGAAAGTGGTCAACAAATATTGATTATAATTCCGTAAAGCATCGCTGATTTGCAGAAATGTTGTAGTATTTCAAAGGCAATGAACGAACTTGATGCTGAACTTGATAGTCTGTTGTTATGACTTACACTGAAACATTTACCTAACCACACTCATCTCTGTATCCCATTTAGAAATTAACGCCACACTTTGATTGACACATTTAGCCGTGCCAAGTACTTTCTGCAATTAAATCATCAATGCCGTCTCTGTACTGGGCGTCTCTTGTTCCCGACCTTTGTAACCCTCCATTGTCAGACAAAGTGCCCCAGACCTGTTACCATTGTTAACAGCACTCACTGGACTGACGAAAATTGAATTTGCTTCACGGTCAAGTAAACCTGGCACGACAGCAGGGTGCCAGGTGGCGCCTGATCATTTATACATGATTTTTTTTCATCACACAGTGGTCCGTTGGTGTGCGTATAGGCGCTTTGACAGCATCATAGTATAATTCAACGGTCTTTGGACGCCAAGATTTAGGGTAGTATTTAATCTAGTCATCCATATTATCTATTGCTCATTTAAAGCTTTATGTCCAGCTTGATATACTTCATATATATCATGTACCACATTGATCGTGTCGCTGTCTAGTTTTCTGGGTATAGACACTGTGGTTGCATCGTTTTTCAGTTGTGATTTAGCTCAAGGATCATTTAATGGCGTTAGTGCACCTATCCTTTGACCATGCTAACATTACAATTGACATTATCCGTACAGCTTCGGCTATGTTCTACTTGAGAAAGAAGTTCTACAGTTTATGCCACATAGAGTACATCTGTAAGGTGTCTCAAATCTGTTGCAAATTTCTTTTCTGTGGATCCGCTTTTCTACAGTCTAGCTTCTCCTGGTTTAGAACAGTATCTTGTTTTACATAAATCTACAGCTGCATGTATTTGCACCTTAAAAGTCAAGAGTGAAACAACTAAGTAACAATTAGTATCTTATGTTCTTTAGCTGACATGTGTTTTTATTCTTAGACTACTGGACTGCCTACACAACAGCAGTGTGTTACTGTATCTGTGCTTACTAGTATCTAGATTTCGCAAAGAACAGCTTATCAACAGATATTTGAAGTGGCTTGCAAAACCCACAAAAATTTCCAAACGTTTACTGACGAAAACACAACTATAACCCTGTTAACGTCACACAGCTCACACATTGTAGAAAAATTGGGACACTTCGTCTTCCACTGCTTCCAGAAAAGAAGTCAATCCCCAAATGCTTAGATCGTAGCTCTCAGCAGTCCATATTATTGCTAGAATAGTCAGTTGTTTCCACTTGTCACCATTATCTATACCAAAGTCTTTTATTTTATGTATGCAATTTTGCAATTAGCCCTCGACCTCGGGCAAGAATTTGCAACTTAACTTCCTCATCACCTCCATGTACCCATGTACCTTCCAAAGTGTTACATCGCTCCATTAGACAAAACATTAGACAAAATGCCTAAAGGTTTATAAACTTTTCATGCTGTTTCCGATACTTTGTTCCTTGATTCAATCTCCTGACGATGTAAACGAGCAAATGTAGGTTAATCAGAGACTAAATGATACAAATTGCTGGGTGGTGTGTAGGCATCAATACTCATCTAGCCCCTGATGAGTCCCAAACATAAGAGACAGACCATATGATGAAGATGATATATGATATAACAGTTTCCAGAGCCGCATGACTGTAGAGCATATGTCCTATAGCATCTCATGGGATCTGGTAGATGTCATTGAGGCATGAGCAGCCATTTTAATTTGATGGTTAGATCAGGTAGGTCCTAAATTGCCCAATGGTACTATCATCATGTGCAAGGGAAACAGTAGCAGGAACCACAGGGAACATGGATTGAATTACATTATTACGCTTTATTGCTTTCCACATATATCATCAATTTCATCATAGACCTTTGTTGATTAAGTCTTTCAGTTAGCATGATCATTGGTCAGCACAATGGAGTACTTATTCCGGACACACTGTTTGGGTTGAGGACTTTACAATGTGATCTACATCTATACACAATCTAGTAGTGATTTTGACGAATATGCTATCCTTGTTATATATCCTTTCAGTAGTATCTTGAATTTATGCTATTTGTGCTAGCACCAGGTCTACAACGCTCTTCCATCGTATATTGACATCGAAACTCACTTTTCATGCAAAGTATTCTCGTAGTTCAATACATTGTATGGAACATTCTAGATTTGTTCTCGTATACGTAGTTGGTAATAGCTAATTTCATTTTACAATAGACAGCATTAGTGTTCTATTTTCAGATGGAATATATTGACATTATGGGCCAGGATTCCTGTTACAGTACTCGTAACTAGATTTCTTTTCAGTATTATGTGCAGTCAGTTGTTAACATACACAAGTCAACGTTGAATATAAAGGAGTATTGCGCCTTGTTTCCTAACTAGAACGTTACATGTAGCCCATGTTCACAGTGTACATCATAAATTTTCCAAACATAACAGTCAGCAACGTCTAGTATCACAAACAACTGAAGTATCAATGAATTTTCTCAACAAAACGAGCTGCAGCTGCCAACTTTCCGCCGTGTTGATATTTTGTTGCTTCACCAATATGAAGTTAATAAATTGTCTGATGTTTATGTACACAACATCAGACAGAACAGCTTGTTTTCTATTCAGCACTTGACACTTAATGTAATAATCACGTGTACTATCCTCTTCATTTCATGTCGTCAGAGTTTTTCGGCAACATGAGTTCCTCAACGATGACTCTGGAGACGGAGTTCCAGCCGGTGTAGGCGTTGCCGCTGTTGCTGATGCCTTCACAGTTCCGCACCCACAGCTCGACGTTGACCGGACCCTTCGGAACACCACTACAGATACCTTCAACTGTGCAGTAATAAGTACAAGTAACAGGTAATAAGTAACAATTTAGATGGCAATGGAAAACACGATGCAGGTATTTCAACAGGACAAATGCCATGAGTTAGCAATCCACCACTTCTGCAGATAGAACGTTTGACTGAGTGGAAGTTTATGGTGTTCTCTAATAAGGAATGGTTGCTAACCTCTGGCCCTGTTGAGTATGACTTCTTTTACTTGTCTTGCAAACAAGCTGACCCATGCGTCATCCGCATGTATGTTAGAATGTTTGGCACACACTATGTAATTTCCTGGTTTAAATCTTTGAGAAATCGGCTAACTAACATAAGTATGAAACTTTGTCTTCTGGAAAAGAGTTTGAAATAGAACTCACTGGAAGAAACCCGGTGTATGTTGAGTCCGTTCATGCCATTGCCTGCGTTTGTGAAGACCAGTCCCTCGATGGGCAGCGGCCCCGAACACTCCATCCCGTTGAAGGTGAAGTACCACCGCTTGCAGCAGCCACTGGTTGACGTTACTCGGAGCGCTCCGTTCCACAGGACCCGGAGAGAAGAGTTGGCTGAGAGCTTGTTGAAAGGACACTCCTGAAAATTAACGTCAACGTGTTAATTGGTCTAGAGTGTTGAGTAGCAGGTTGCTTTTAGGCCATGAATGAAGTGGCGTTGGCTAGGAACAGCTTGTACGACTTGGAACCACAGGCGCGTTTTTTTTGTCGGAAAGTTTAAAACACTAGTGTAACTCAAGAAGGACATAACGTTATGGATTGTCGTGATCTTTCTGTTGTGAGAGACTTGTAACTGAGTGTGAGACTGACTATCTGTTTATCTAGGTAACTTAAAAAAATCGATATGCTAGTTGTTGATTTAGTTGTTGAGACTTTGTGATTCGCAGACATACCGTGATTTTCCCATGGTCACGGTCATCACTGAGCTTCTGCCAGGCGCACTGCTTGATGTTGAGAACGGGTAACGATGCTCCTGTCCCGGGCTCTCCCTTCTCTCCTTTCGCCCCAGATTTTCCCGGCCTCCCCGGTAGACCCCGATCCCCCTTCTCGCCATCCATCCCGCCAAGTCCCGGAGAACCGGGAATTCCATTGCTTCCAGGAACGCCATTGGTTCCAGGGATGCCTGGAGGTCCAAGCACGCAGCAGGCATTGTCTTGACATTGCTGTAATGCAAACAGACGTATTCATTGTTTGTTTCTGTATGTCTTTAAGACTTATCTACTTGGAAGAGATCGTGCTCATCGCACCTACAAGAAAAATCAAAGAATTGACACTGACAAACTTTACTAAAAACGATTTTGAAACAACTTTTCTGGTCTTTAGCACAGCTGTGATTAGCATTGCCTCTTACATACTGCTGCTATTACGACACCACATATTGCACAGTACAGGTAATTCGATAACCCCTAATCATTTTCGTCTAAACTAGACCAGACATTACCCATTACTATCAACTACAATTATCCTGAAAATGTTGGGACATTGAAATATACCAGACCCGATGGATATCGGTCCATAGCGATGTTACAATAGTAAAGGTAAGCTCTTAATTAGGCTTTTGTGCATTCGTGCAACAATAACTATAGACCAGGTTTCAGTAAGATTGATAATGGGTGCCGCCTCAGTTTCCCTGGGCACGTCGTTAATCATAATAGTAGTTCGCAAGAGAAAAATAGATTCGTTTTAATTTTCCTTATGATATAAATTTTGTGACCAAAGATCTTTTTATTCATAAAATTCTAGTATGGTAGTACATGGCCTGGTGCCAAAGTGTCTTAGAAATTAGCATTACAGACCAGAACACTGCCTAGAGCATTACGGACGGGAAATCTTGCCCCCAGGCTAGAGATGCGGTACGTTTGTCTCTCTCCTCTCGGCAAGCCGATATGTCACGGAAACTTCCGACAGATGCCCGAAGGGGGAGGGATACTAGTAATCTCCATGCAGAACCCCTTTGTTTTATTATTTGTTGTTCTGTGGCATTTTTACGTCTTTCTACCTGTTCTACGGGGAGTCAAGAGCCAGAAACTCGAACCATATACTTGCAAAACTCTGAGCTGCATAATTGAAGATCTTTGAGTCTAATGTGAAATCTCATTGAGGAAAAATACCATGTAAAAATGATTTTCATACCATAATTTTCACACATTTTATGATTTTAAGAAAGATTCGTTCTATAACTGCTAATGAAATAAAATCTAAATATATATAAGCCGTGACAGTTGGCAACCTGTGAGACAACTTTCTGCTAAATCACCATAACCACAGACGTGTGCTAGATTTCCAATCAGTAATCGTAGAATGAACCTGGGTAGATTTAACCAACCGGTCCCTAAAGATCACTAGTAAAGATTACCGATGTCAAACAATGTCCGGAAAATTAACCCTGAATTGAACCAAAACGGCCAAATTTCAAACAAGTGTGTGTGAAGTCAACGGGTTCTATTGTACATTTTGCACACTCGATTTCATTTCCCACTCTAGGAAAATTAGTTTCCTTTGTTCCGCAAATGTCTTGATGTGTTTCTTTTGTTGTTGGAGGTTGGGGGGTGAATGGGGGAGAAAATAGCGCTTCATGGAGCACGCACACCAATTGAAAATCACTAATAAAAATTCATGAGGTCATTTAAATTAATAAGAAGCCCCTCATCCCTTGAATTTGTGGATACAGATGCCAAAACCACGTCTCAATGACAAACTTTGCTGTTTCTGATTTATTAGACCTCCCCGACTGTGTAAGTTCGAAGCTACATCTCACTTTATTTCCCGAATCTAATAACACCGCTAATACAACTCCGTGACCCTGCATTTTTCTTCCGACACGAAAAAACAAAGAGCGATATTTTGCGAGGCATTCTAGGCACGCTAGTTTGTTTAGCATCGGTTGTCGCCATTTCGATCGGCAGGGCTTTCATTAAGTCGCCTTTACACCTCATTAGTCTCTTCTCTGATTAATCCTGGGCGAGATTGCTTCCCCATGCACCAACCATACAAATGCCCTTCTCCATTGATATGTTGTTACTGGGTTGAGCAAGGTACTGTACCGGAAAACACGACCAACATATCACTGTTGTCTGAAGCTATTTACCTCTGTTTTCGTCACAGGGTTGAGATACAAAGTAGTGATACCAAGTTCTCTCACTTTGCGCATGTGACCTTGTCTCAACCATGACGTATACAGTACACAATAAAACCGTATACTGATCACTAACTTCAAGGACTACCACGAAAAAAAAAACATTGCTCATCTTTTAAACCATTTGTCTTTTGTCGCGGTATTCAACACTCATTATCAGATGTACTACAACATTTAGCGAAAATCATTGGTCGTCAAATAGATATATATCAAATCGCGTCGTCGGAGGACATCAATAAAATATCAAGTAAAACTTACCTGCGAGCCAGTGTCTTGTCCAAAAGCGGAGAGGACCCAAAAGCAGAGAAATACGAAGGTAGAACCAGTCCTAGGATAGGCCTCCATTTTGCAGCACCACCCTAAAAGAAGTGAGAAAATAAAGGTCGTACCAAGGATGCCCGTAGACTAATTAAACGCCTGTCCTATTGGTGCTTCTGGGTAGTTATAGACGGTCTATTGCGCATGATCAGGTCAGGCGAGTTTTTTTGGGATTGGACGATCGATGTGAGGTTGCGGGAGGGTACGGCTGCCGGACTGAATGTTTCAGTAGAACAGAGCCGACAACAGATGAGGGCTGCACGCACCACGGCACAGGACCACCCGGATTACAATAACCACGTCTTCTGGGATTTATGGCAAACCCTGTAAGAAAACGGAACTAACAACTCAAGTCGTAGGGTTGTCCACGCGCCCTGAGGGGACGGTACACATGACTAAAAGATTTCATTAATATTCCCCGAGCGCCAACACGCCTCTTCAATGAGTTGACATAACCCGGTAATTGGTTATCATACACCGGAGACAAGGGAAGGACACCGATCATTCCAAACCCCCAAAAGGAATATACAGATTTGTCATCTGTCTTTACAACACATTGACTTTCATCTTGGAAACTAAAGCACTGAGCGCAAAGGCTATACATCAAACAGTTTACGACCGAGTTCATTGTTGGATCTGAAAAGAAAACAAAAGTCGGAAATCAATCAAATTTTTCTTTGAACAGCACACTATAGTCTCTTCCAGGGTCTTTGGGTTTGCTGAATACGTACTAGCAATTGACAACATGTAGGTCTATGGCTGGCGCATACAGTATTTGACCATTTCATCATCTCAGGGAATCTCGTAGAGAATAATCTGGCCATACAATTGTTGTTATATCCGCGAAAGTTTAAGAAGAAAAATAAAAATTAGTATGCTTTTCTGCCAGTAACGGTGAACATAAATAAACAGCTAGAATTGCTGGCTTTCACGACATCTTCTGTATTGAAATTAAGGAGAAGCAACAAATATAGAGACAGATGGGACATTTTCTAGTCTGATTGTTTCTGCACAGACAATAGACGTACTTCAGGCATTGTTCTTGCTCTACAGAGGAGTTCAAATGACCGTCCACAATCAATGCAGCACCAAAAAGAGCAGCTGACCCGACGTGAAGGGCGATTGTTGCCGGGTGAAATTGAAACGGAAACGGACGATGATTTCGGACAAAGGTTGCCGTCACTGCACTTCAACACGTCTCAGTCATCTCCGAGCAGACGTGCGGAGGGTGCTGGCATCGATTCTGCCCATTTGAGAGAAAGGTCACTCTTGATTGCAAAGTTCTGTGGTTTTAGTAAAATTGATCATTGTGCTGATTACTTTTTTCTGAGTTTGATCTAAATTCTTATATTGGTCTTTGTCCTGATATTCCTTAAATATAAGGTTTAGTAAGTATTAGTAACCATACTGCTGTCAATGTAAACCAAATATCCTGTTACAAAAAGATACAGATTGGCATTTTTCTTTAGTTTGCCAAGCTGCAAGATAATGCCTTGTTGTTTTGGAGTTAACATTACCATGAAGACATTTGCAAAGCTAAGTTACCTGGAGTGAGCATAATTGTCTGTTAAGTTTGTGGACGGAAACAACAGATTTATACACGTATTTACTATTCCTTCCGGTTTTTATCAAATGGTCATCCTTAAATTGCTTTTGCTTAATCCAAAAAGCCCGACCGGTTTCAGAAGATAACAACAAAATAACGTCACGCCTCTTTGCTTGGAGTGAAAAAGCGTGTAACTGCCTATAGAATGTGCTGCAATCTCAATTCACGACAGTCAAAGTTATGTACATGAAAATATACGACAATGGGACGAGTCGACGCGTTTTGCTGCCATCACATATGCATGTCTGCGAAACAAATCATTGTTTGTCATAAATATAGGATAGGTTAGAATATATACTTACTGTAGATTCTGGTGTATCCTATCCAGCCAATATACCTACCTACTTACCTAGTCCCTTGACCTCCAGGTCGCCAAAGGGACAAGGTAAATGTTACAAACATGCATGTGAATGCAGTAAAACGCGTCGACTCGTCCCATTGTCGTATATTTCTATGTACATAACTTTGA
The DNA here is from genome assembly GCF_000003815.2 of Branchiostoma floridae. NCBI lineage: Eukaryota > Metazoa > Chordata > Leptocardii > Amphioxiformes > Branchiostomatidae > Branchiostoma > Branchiostoma floridae. The sequence continues at coordinate 7,973,288 of NC_049989.1, read as the reverse complement.
CTGTCGTGAATTGAGATTGCAGCACACCGGTCAACCAGATAGTTTGAAGTGTGCATCGTAACTGTTACAATTTCAAATGATCCCATTCGAATGATGCCAGCGCGGTACGTTGTAAAATGTTTTCCATATATAGACACAGTATAGTGTAGTGTAGTGTAGCGTGTATCGTAGTGTGGAGTAGTGTAGTGTGGAGTAGAAAAAAAGTAAAGTAGAGTAGAACAGAGTAGAGTTTAAGGTATTATAGAGTATAGTGTAGTGCAGTGTAATGTATTGCAGAGTACGATAGGGTGTAAAGGAGAGTACAGCATAGTGGAGTATAAAGAGTAGTGTAGAGTGGAGTGGAGTGGAGCGGAGTGAATCAAGTCCAGTCCAGTCTTGTCTTCGATCAAGTTTGTTGATTCCATAATGACCATATAACGTTAAAGAATAAAAAAGTAAGGGCTTCTTTGATTAATGTTTTACATTATTCCTGTGAGACAATTGTAGAACATCATTTACTTCAGCCATGATGATGATGATGATGAGTCAATCACTGCAAACTATCAAAATCTTCCCCTTGTAAATGTTATATCCCTAGTGGTTAGTTTCATTTTACTTTAAAACCAATAACTTACCCTGAGAACAGATAATCCTTCAAACGACGTCGTTTAACATGACAGATTGACTGACCTCTCTGCACCGCTCCTAAAATTCCGGATGATATTTTCTGATATAATGTTACAGCCGTACCCCGTGTGTTGTTAGGGCGACCTCGGCGTCCAAACTGACTGATTACTTTTAATAAAAACAGTTTGTGCTTGCATGTGAGCGCACAGGTATCATTCTAAGGTCCCCTCTCTGCTATATGGAGACTCATAAGCGATCAACATTGGATGTGCACGTCCAATGGCTTTATGATTGGAGTATGATCCATGCTGTAAAAGTACAATTTCAAAAGACAGCACAACACAAAAAAACGTGCAAAATACACTTCTTTCTCAATGAAAGTCGCTTAGACTATTGATGAGGTTTTTGGTCACTCAACCGTCACAGTGCAAGAAATATTGCCTTTCCTGGACCTTAATTCCGATAACGGCTGTGATTCCACGACTCCAACAAAGCCCTCTGCACGTAAATAACGTACCACTGCCTTCGTGTTTTTGACATTGGGTTGAAGCATGCTTTTGAGAGATACTAAATCAAGACTTCGCGTCCGACCCCCTCAACTATAGGTCGCCAACCTTGAAGAGTAATTTCCATGTGGAATCACACCGCGTTGGTGCAACGTGTCTAAAAGGCACGTACATAATGTAATAGACTCTTCAGTCAATACATGCGTTATTCAAAACAAATTCTACATCAACATTATTTTCAAAACGTTTGTATTAAAAACATTAGGACTTGAAATCAAGGGACAATACGTGCCACGTTGTCGATGTCTCCATTCCTTCTCTTATTTATTTTATTATTTGTCGTCAGTCTATAGGCAATAATTTTAATTATCAACTTTGACATTTTAGATCTGTCTTCAGTAGATGAACATCGCTGCTGCTGTCGAAGTCGATATATCTATGAGGTAAACATGGCGATACTGTGCAAGCTAAAAGGAATCTACTTCCAGGTTTGCTGAAGTGCTCGGTTCAAGACCTAGTCGACTCGCCATTCCTTAAGATGTATATCTTCTAACCCATTAAGTGTAATTTATGAAAGGTTAACATGTTTCTGCATCCATACCCGTCCGGTACGTTGAAGGAGCCATGTATCTAACCCTGTTAGCTTCCATTTGGTTAATTAGTTACCGTACCTTCGGGACCCATCTCATCTCGTTTGCTATCCATCAAGACCTGCGGACTTGTAGGCATCTACGTTTAATATTTACAGAGCGGATTTCCAGAACTGCAAAAGAATTTTGTATTAGCTATTACAGCAAGACTGGCAGGTAAAACATACTAGGTAGATTAACAGTTAATATGGGTTCATTTTTGGTTGCTGTATCGGTGCAATCCGTCGTTTCGCTAGATGTTATGATCTGTTATGTATCTGTTTTGTCATTGTTCATGTCCTCTGATATTATTTTCGTTTGAAACGTAAGAAAAACTACTAAGTATTTCTAGATTAATTTTTGCAACAAGAAGAAAAGAAATTGCATCTTAGATTTTTTAGTATTATAATAATGTTCCAATGGTCAGTCACCTTTTTATACCTCACATATTTCATATATTTTCATATATATTTTCAACCTATATCGTCTTCTGAGAAAGTAGCCACTACGCAAATAAATGGAAAGATTTCCGACTAAGCAAATCTAAACGGCAATTGCGATTCTAAGTGTCTTACAGATCAGAATTGAGCAATGTCTACGGCAGCTGACGTGATGTCCAGGTTACGATTTTTTTTTCATCTACGCTGCATCACCTTTTTACGACGTGTAATGTTGAGGCTATCATGTGCCCCTGATTAAACATTCTATTGTTCATTTGGGGTTGTAATCTTTTCCTTGTCCTTATTCATAGTCAACATTAACAGCGTTTTGTGAAAACATGAATAACCAACCATGTCAGGCCTGAGCGTTAGACACATTACACATATTGGTGAATTTTTTATTGGATTTTGTTTATTAGAAATCCAGACGTTGGAGCCTATAGGGGTAAAATCTGTACCCACAATGATCCAATATGATTGTGCGTAGTTTTGGACACAGCATGCCATGTGTTTTACACGATAACGTTCGTGGCTAGAGGCGCGTTTCGTAATAAGATGAGTATTGATATAAACTAAGGAATGTTGGTAACATTAGTCGTACAGTGTGAGATGATAAAATCTTACATCTTCCCGTCCTTGGTCTTTCTCTACTGTAGATGACATGATCACCACGTGGCACATGTGCTAATGTGATAAAGTCTGTAATGAACGCAAAACTACTGTCAACCGTCAACGACTAAACTAAAACAGTCGACTTAGAGAATTTGCTAGAAATCAGTATATGTTTTACAGTGCTCATAATCTACCTATCACTAAAAGAAAAAGAAAAAAAGTAACCATGTCATATTCAGAAAAGCTGTACAAATCCTCTGTACCAAAAGATCATAATTGAAATGGTTCCTCAATTTGCTAAAACCTTGTACCAAATTGCATTCCAAATATCATAAAGATCCATCCATAGGTTGATAAGTTACACTGGGCACACACACACACACACACACACACACACACACACACACACGTACACACGCGCGTGCACACATACACACACACACATACACACACACACACATACACACACACACTGCCAAAAAATCATTACTTGGAGATGGCAAAAAAGTTTCGACGCAGGAACAGCAAATTCAAGATTTTTATTGCCTCTGTATTATTTACATCCGCCCCTTTTCTTGTCGGAGATAGACCTCTTACCAGCAGCATGAAATATTCAACGTGTATGGGCCATTGCCGCTAATAACATTTCTGTGTCCTCTCGTCGGGCCGTGTCGACTTTTTTTAGTAGTTACGAGTTAGATAGATATAAGACGATACATTCATATTCAAATAATGATATGTACTTCTGTTTGTAATATCCTTGCGCTAACCAGCTCTATGCATGAAAGTATTCATATCAATGTACTAACAGGTTGTCCCGTCACATGTCCTTAACTATCGATACAGGCCGTTTATCCTTCTTCATTTATGTCTGGATGGAGGCATTTCCGCTTAACAATTATGGCATTATTCACGGGGCGTGACATCCTGTTCTGTTCAAATGCAAACTCGAGTAAAGGGATAACAAGACAACGCTCCCCTAAGTAGAGGGATGTATGCACAGTTAATGAGGTAAATATTCCCGGGGGTACCAGCTTTAATCCCCAAAACGTATGGTAAGCTCGAGTGTTTGAGTAGTCTAAGTAGAAATGGCACAACCGTTGATAGGTTGCGTTTAGATTGTGGACTGTCTCAATCTGCTCTAACTCGTTCGACCTCGGCAGTGCCCTAAACGACCGCCCTATACGGAGGCGTATTGGTTCGTCTACGCCGATTGAGGGCAAAGTTTCGGGTCTCTGCGCATGGGCTTTGCGAGCCAGCAAGCCAGCCGGAAAGCGTAATTGGTGCGAGCGTTTAATCAGTGAATGGGTATCATTGGGTCGACCTTTACCTGTCAGTTGTTTCACTAGGGGGCGGCAAAAATGGCGACGGTCGGGAGAACTCATTTCCTCCTCGGCTTGCTGTGGCTCTGGAGCGCCGTCGTTTTGGCCCAGGACACCGGTGCACAGGTAGAAAATATTTTCCTGGATTTTCAGAGCTTACACTGAGCCATATTTCAGCTTTGTGAAACTGCATGTTTTGACGTAGACGGCTTGTCGTGTGATAAGCTTCAAGATAAGGTGGCATATGGCTTTACTTGTATACATCTCTCTCGCTTTACATTGTTTGTATACATGGGCTTTAGTCATCATATGTTGTAAATGTCATTGTAAAAGGTAGTATTATATTGAATTGATTGTTTGTTCAACGTTGTCCTATTTTAAGAAATATTTCCACTTGTTTCCACACATTGAAGTAAAACCTTGCTCAAAGATATCGGTTATAGTCAGATATATCCTTAAAATACTTAAGAAGACTTCTTGTTATCAACGTGCCATCGTCGACAGTAGTCAGAGCAGTATTTTTCTGAAAATGATGTAGAAAAATGAAGAAAGGCAGATTTGTTTTGTTGCATATTATCTTTTTCAGCTTAATAGGAAATTATTAAATGAATGTGAATTAGATGGCAGGCTAGGAGTAAAAAAAAACAGTTTTAGATTTCTGTACTCTACGTTAAAAACTACAGATATGGTAGATACTGTGGCAAGAAAACCGCGATAAACATTCACGAGATGTCCAATGGGTCAGTATTTTTGCGACGAAGCATTACTTTGAAACGAAAATGAAAATTCCTATATGCACATTTAAAGACATGAAGACAGTCTAATCTGGAACCATTGTCGGGTCTTAAATATTGGCGCCGCCATCTAAACCAGCAGGTGCATGCGTAGCGGCGAACTCGTGTCAAAATGAACCCCACATCGCATCCATTTTATTCGTCGTCGACGTTAGGCGAGAGAAATTTTTATTCTATTTCTATGGCCCGACTATTTTCTATTAGACGTACCAGGAGATTACTTTAACGCTTGCTTATTCTCCTAAATTTTCCACCGCCATGATTTCACATAAAAAACGATGCGCGAAGCTTTCCCGTAACTTCTAGTTTCCCGGAACACGTTGACTTGGACGGGAATGGAAATTGAAATCGATACTTTGTTACGGGAAGTCGTGTTAATTTTCTGCTGCGGATCTCTCGGGGACACCAAGTGTATACTCACTCTGGCGTAACGCAAGGTCAAGTTCCCGGACAATGGCGAGATTGACTTTGTAATCTACACCATTACTTCTCCAGGCTCTGTGGCTAATCAAATAAAGACTCTTCAGCTGCTGCTTAAGCATATTAGCAATAATGGCCAGTTGAGTTTCGGACTAAAATACAATTATGGTATGTTTCTAAACTTGAATAAACTTATTAGCACCGAGCGTTGAACTAATCAAGCCGGTTTAGTGCCTACCTAACTGGTAGAAATATGACATATGACTTTTAAAAGCTTTATACTTTTTATATTTCTGGCTAAGCGAAAAGTGTTACATTTTAACCGTCAAGTAAACTTTGTCCTGATAGAATTCTTATGCTTGTAAGATCGGAATAATAGAGAAATCGAAAAAGAAAGATATGACGTTTTGTTCTGAATATCATTTGTGTCCATCATGCGTATACTCTCACTGAATATATTTCATACTACATAATACTGGTACATGAATAGCATAAGCAGGTAGGCATCCTTCCATCTTTCCAGATGATGGTAGCACTCTCTCCTTGAAGTTAGGGCGGTTGACAGCGTCTACTGTCACTTTATTGGTGCAAAGCAATCTTGCACTTTATTGGTGCAAAGCAATCTTCAGGTACATCTTTTATTCTAACAATATGTATGATTATTGTAGACTGTCTACTGGATTCCATGAGCTTACAGTACAATCCTTTCTCTGTATGAGAGTCCCTTCCTGGTTCATTCTAAGAATTTAATCTCAAAGCAATCTCGGAGCCATGGGAGCTGAACTGACATGTAATCAACTCCCGCGGCTGAAGTGTTGCTGTGTTATATCTCTCTTTCTATAGCTCACGTGCACCCGTGGTCATCAGGACCGTTTTCATATTGAGGTCTTGAAAAGGGGGAGGGGGCTGGTACTGTATATATTTACCCCACACTGAATTAGTCTTCCATCTCTTTCACTGGTTATGATAAAAGTTATTGCAAATTATTGCCCGAAGGCTAATTGTGAATAGCTGTATACACAAATGTAGATACAAATCTTGAAAATATTAGATGGAATTTTGCCACTGCGTCGAGTAGATATATACTTCACGCAAATTATACCATAATGAATGACAAGTCATATTCCCCTAACTGCTATAGAGTACAGAGGGAAATACAAAAGAAACTTAACTGACTTTACGCAATGTCTAGAAGCAGAGTTTAGGATATCTGCCGAATGGTCTTTGAAATTATACAGAGCACAATCTTGATACAACGTTGATGGTGATGTCTGTGAGTATGACTCTATTCGTTTAAATCGAGTTTGTCAGCTTATCAGGTCTACGGGGGGATCTCCACTTTCATAATGTCAGTAGCAGGTCGAATTAATGAGAATCACAGAGCGGCAGACAGGTAAAAGATTGATGCACCGTACGGCTGAAATCATCCCTGTCCTCGGGAATCATACATCACCGAGAAATTGTGATTAACGAACCGCGAGAACTGGGAGTAATCTCATCTCTTCCACTTTGACATTTTAAAATGATGTACAGGTCTTCTGTCATGTAGAAATCAAATTAAACATGTGGCTGGTAACTCCAAAGTATCAGTGGCCCGGGTAGTCAGTTTAATAATTGTGGTCTGGTAAGGTTTGCCATACTCAACTAATCTCCTAGCAGATTCCTCCATGGCATAAGACAGTAAC
>NC_049989.1:7938671-7966174 GCF_000003815.2 Branchiostoma floridae | reverse complement strand
GCCGTATTTTTTCAAACTCGATACAACGTTTAATACCGTTACAGTTTGAATAGACAATGCGATAGCTCTATGTCAGAATAGACGGCGAGAGCTAAGGGCACCCACCCCGCCCAGGAGAGAGACTGCAGGGACACCCCCCCCACACACACACACACACACAGAGAGAGAGAGAGAGAGAGAGAGAGAGAGAGAGAGAGAGAGAGAGAGAGAGAGAGAGAGAGAGAGAGAGAGAGAGAGAGAATGAAGGGGGAATTGTGCAAATGGTGAGAAGGAGAGGAATGGGCTTCCCCTACCAGTACCATTCCAAAGACAAAGCCCCAGTAGCCTCTGAATACATATGGAACCTTTATCTATCAGCACCACAAAGCGTTACTGACCTGCCAGGGCAGAAAGAGAAAGAATTGATTGGTTCTCCTGAGTTGCGACTGCTGCAGGTCCAGTCATGGTCACTACATCATATGGTGCACACCTTACAGAGGATCAATAGATAAGTGAGTAATAGAAACGTTGCAGAAGAAACCATTAGCACTGATCTGACATAAGTATGTAGTAACTTTGATTAGTTAATCCAGCTTCTTGGGAAAAGGCTGATTCACTTTCTTGAATAAGCTAATATTCTAATGGATTGATGATTAAGCGTGGATCGATTAAGATAAAAGTCACAATAATCTTATTATCCTATTATGACTTTCAGGCTTATGGTAGGAATACAACATTGACATTCAACAGGTGAAAAACTATCCGACGAATACATTATGATAGTGCTCAGTTAAACATACCTAAGGTGGAAAGTAATATCTATGATATTGATAAAGTGATGATATGTATTGAAACTATATGTCCCAAGAGACAAATAAAGATCCCAACATTGTAATATATGAGACCACGAGGCGTCTTTTGTCTCATTTGGGACATATCAGTATTGCTTATCAAATATTACATATCATCCGTTCATAATTAAGTATTCAAAATGAAATCAAGATACATGTATCTTCTTTGTCAATCAATTGGCCTGGATATGGCCGTTATGATACATAACGTTTTCACAGATAAGTTCAGTGAAGGGTCTTTGACCCCCAGTCCATTTTCACATCACAGCTTTATTCATGTTGCATTGCTAAACTCGTGTCAATACAAGTCTCTAGTTCAGTGAAAGGACATTGGTCTCTCTAACGCTAACACAAACATAAAATATTGGTCTTTATTTTAATCATTAGTTGCGTTATTTGGCTTTGTTACTTACGATCTTCATACATTTCTAGCTTATATTCTGCAGGCTATGCTTTAAGGTGTCAGAAAACCAAAAAAAACATTACTCACAATATCTTATAATACAACATCAGCACAACATCAATACAGTATGAAATAAATTTCTTTTAAAGCATCGAATAGCGTTTGCAATGTTGCTGTATTTATAATATACGCATATGTTTATTCCAATTCTGATGAGATGTATTGTGAGATGATTGTGAGAGCCACAGACATACTGCTATCTACATGTATGCTATTCTGCTACCTTGTGACTACAATATCTTTATCATCACAGAAGGGAATTGTATTGTTTTTCTCCTTTCCTGTCCTCTTCTTTCGTTCTAAACAAGCAAGGTCAATGACCTGGATCAGACAACTGTTGCCATGGCTACTCGAGCAGACAATCTGGGTGTTCGATTACACTTTGTAGCAAGTGGCAGGACAGAGCTGGTTGGGCTGGTCACGATATATGTATGAATGCTTTTGAACAAGAATAAACAGGGAAGTAGTTTATTAAGCTAGACCATTTGGAAGTAAACATAATGTATTTGTTTGCAAATGTTATCTTTCTAGTTGGATTTTTGTTTTTTCTTTCCTCATCTCTAATAGCGCAAAGTGAAAGCAAAGTGGCCATACTACCCGGGGTTCGTGAACGACCCAGCGAACCCAGTTAACTCTGAGGACGAGGAGGAGGTATAAGTATCGGGCCGAACGGGACAAGTATAGTCAAAATAGTCTGGGTTTTCGGATGTCACTGTTGGCAATGTAGAATGATGTTAGCAAAAGAGTTCATCTACTTGGTAGTACACATAAAGTATAGCTAAAATGTCGCAAAAACACAAAGATTCATTTCGCCCAATTTAATTTGTGGCTGTCCTACTGCAGTCTTCCTCGGTATACAAGTGACCACCCACCTAGCTCACGTGTGCTCACGGACACTGACGTCATTGATAGGTCAAAGGTGCCAACCTTCAATCAAAAAAGATGGTGGGTGGTATGGCAAATTTGTTCTATTGAAGACGTCACGTCTCGTCGGTGATTGGTCACTTGACTTATGTAGACTACAGTAAGACAGTCGAAAATTCCATGCACAGTTCCGTTGTGTAGCGATAAGGTTTTGCAGAACAAGGTTCAAAGTTCGAAGTTGCAAAATGTTCCTTAGATCTACATAACCCACATATATAAAAGCTTGATTTCATTGATTCTAAAATCAGCACCCAAACTGGACGATAGCCAACAAGTACATGCATCTCAACCATTTTTGGTTTTTGCTACAATGCCTGAAAATTTCACTATTCAAACGTTTGAGTTTTGCTACACAAAGAAGAATCTCATCAAATTGACAAAAGAAGAATCTATATTACAAGGATAACACCTTGTCTACAGTTGAAAGCTATATATACAGTGAAGCTGATCCATACCAGATAGTACAAGAAAGACAAGCCACATTCCATAGTTAACCACGCAAATTGTTTTTGGATTACATTAGCAGAAACAAGCCAGGCCTTCATATTATGCAGACGAGCCAGACGACGACAAGGTAGTGCGTTTACCAAGACAAATAACCAAAATTTGCTCGGCTTTCTCTCTCTAACAATTAATATTAACAGGCATTCCGTCACAAACAGTCCAATTGACTATGATTTACATCAATTACACGTTTATCTTTGTCAGTGTATTTGACTAACACAAATCTATCTAGCTCCTTAATTTTGTGCGATAACAAAATTTCATATCATATAACCAGGAAACTAATTACAAGGGCAAACACATATTTCAATCTTGAATGTAATAAGCGTATGGCTGTAGATGTATCTGTGAATATCAATGTCTGTTTCTTTTTGTTCTGCACTATAACAATGCATGTGTAACTTTTGCTAGTTGTCTCCAGTCATGAATAGACATTTTCACGGACACCATCGCATGGTGGGAGGTGCGTGGTACAATGAGCGGGGCAATAAAATCATTACAATGACAACATAGATAGCACTTGACACAGTGCTCAAGTAACGCAGGTTGTTATGGTAATGATGTTGTTTACCCCTAAATTACCCATAGTGCTCGCGTCCCCCAGCATGCAATGGCTCCGTCAAAAAGTCGGTTTATGCTACACCATTTCACAACAAACGGCTCGTAGATGTTGCCTGCCTTTGCCACTGTCTATATATAATTAATAAGATATGCGTTTTTGTACCCTAAGTGTTGTATATAGACTTGTCCTCGCGGTACGCTTGTACGAAATTGTTTAAATGATCTTTAGCTAGCCAGAAATATTCTTGTTGTTTTGTTTTGCATGAAGCTCTCACTTTGCATCACTCTTGGAACTAATTCAGCATGGCGATTTCAGCGTTATGCGTTTTTGTACCCTAAGTGTTGTATATAGACTTGTCCTCGCGGTACGCTTGTACGAAATTGTTTAAATGATCTTTAGCTAGCCAGAAATATTCTTGTTGTTTTGTTTTGCATGAAGCTCTCACTTTGCATCACTCTTGGAACTAATTCAGCATGGCGATTTCAGCGTTATGCGTTTTTGTACCCTAAGTGTTGTATATAGACTTGTCCTCGCGGTACGCTTGTACGAAATTGTTTAAATGATCTTTAGCTAGCCAGAAATATTCTTGTTGTTTTGTTTTGCATGAAGCTCTCACTTTGCATCACTCTTGGAACTAATTCAGTATGGCGATTTCAGCGTTATGCGTTTTTGTACCCTAAGTGTTGTATATAGACTTGTCCTCGCGGTACGCTTGTACGAAATTGTTTAAATGATCTTTAGCTAGCCAGAAATATTCTTGTTGTTTTGTTTTGCATGAAGCTCTCACTTTGCATCACTCTTGGAACTAATTCAGTATGGCGATTTCAGCGTTCTAAGATTAGATAAAGCTTTGCAAATCGTGTATTGTAATGTACATTGTTTTTGCAACAATATTCAACCGAATTCCAGTTTATGCAGTAGTGTAATATTTGTTAGCAAATTGGAAATGTACGTTATATGTTCAAATAGCCAAATCCAAAGTCTTAGCAACATCATCTTTATTAGAGTGTGTGCATTATTAACGGAGATACTTGTGTAACATTGTCCAATGTCTTCCAACTATTAGCAAAAATGTCTGGCAAACGGGTGCTGTGTTCAGGGCCCACCGGGTATGCCCGGGACCAATGGCGTTCCCGGAAGCAATGGCATCCCTGGAACGCCAGGGATCGGTGGGAAGGATGGCGACAAGGGAGACCGGGGGCTTCCGGGCAGACCCGGTAGGCCAGGGACGAAGGGAGACAAGGGGGACTCTGGAAGTGGGGCGATGCTGCTTGGCAGTAACATCAAACAGTGCGCCTGGCGGAACCTCAACTTCGATGAAGACCACGGAAAGATCAAGGTACCCAAATCAATTTTAGGAACATTCATTCATATTTCAAATAATAGGAAAAAGTACGTTAGGTACCCCAAAGAAAATATGATATGGACAATTACAGAAATTAGGTATATACAGTTCTATTTTTTTATCAATAGGAACAAAAACTTTACTTTGAAAAGCATTTCTGATGACATTTCGTCTATGGTGTTGATGCATAGTTCACCTCAATCGACATTTGATTGATGTATACTATGCACGTCAATCAAAAATGTGTAAAATTCTGTGTTATAACGTATAAGTAGCTTCCATGTCTTGCTGCATGTTGTCGATAGTATGCATGGCTAAGACAGAGGAAGGGTTCCCGTGCGCCTCTCCTCTGTCATTGGCCAATTTGGCTGGTGTCCCCAGGTCTGTGATTTCACCAAACAGCGGAAATCTTCCGAACTACGGGTCTTGTGGGACGGGCCCTTAAGGGTGACGTCACATTCCGGAGCATGTAAACGTTGGTATTTCACCTTCAACGGGGCAGAATGTGCCGACCCCGCACCCATAGATGGGATTGTTTACGTTAAACCCAGCGAAGAGCTCGTGGCCCTCAACATCCACAGAGTGACTCGCAGTAAGTTGGCTGCACACGCCGCCCAACTATCCGCCCCTGCCCCGCTGCCTCCCAGCCAGCTTCTCTGACTTCTACCTGCGCTCTTATATATCTTAACCCCCCTCTAGGAATGCCCGTTTTCCAAACGGTTCACCAACTCCTCTCTCCGTGTCGTGTGGAACGGAGCGCTCCGGGTGACGTCAACCAGTGGCTGCTGCAAGCGGTGGTACTTCACCTTCAACGGGATGGAGTGTTCGGGGCCGCTGCCCATCGAGGGACTGGTCTACACGAATGCGAACAACGGGATGTACGGGTTGAACATTCATCGGGTTTCCTCCAGTGAGTCCTCCCCTCCCTAGCTCCCTGCTCCCTCAGGCCACTCCTTTGCTCCCTTGGCTTGTCTGACACTTGTACATATTGTTCTACTAAAAAAAACGTTTAGACGTGAAGTAACCACAGTGTTCGTCAACATATTGGTGTTTATATTTGCATTTCGATGAATCATAGCAGAAGCGTTTTAAACAAAGATCTATATATGTCAATGTCGACAGCTCATCATAGAAGGGATACAAGAACAACACGTAAAAGTCTTTCGATGAAGCACTACAATGGAAACAGTTGAGATTTGATCCATTGAAATGCAAAAGGCACCATCATGGCGATCAGCACCTGTCTGCTTCGTTGATATGAAATGAAAAGCGAGTCAAAGCGTTCTATAGGTTATAACATAGGTTAAAAGTAACATCGAAAACCTCGAATCCTTTACATAAACTCTGGCTGTACTAATTCAACCAGGAATGATGCATATTAGATTTCGTTACTGCTATTTGAAAGGAAGATACATGTATGCCACAACCATAGTTGCTTATAGAATTATCTTTTGAAAATATCAACTAAGTTTATTAGTATATTCCTAAACCAACTTATTTCCTCCTAGTTGAGGGCATCTGCAGCGGCCTCCCTAAAGGCAAAATCAACGTGGAGTTCTCTGTGCGCAACTGTAAGGGCATCTCCAACAGCGGCAACGCCTACACCGGCTGGAACTCCGTGTCTAGGATCATCGTCGAAGAGATCATGCTTCCTGAAGACGCAACAAACCAGTAGAGGGGTCTACAATCACTGCAACAACCTTAGCTTTACTGCATACAGGAAGTCATGTCTTTAAGCACTTCTTTAAGCATGCTTTGAAGCCACCTTAAAGATCTGATTTCGTAAAGGTTCATCCGTGATAAAAGGATTCATTCTGAAGCACATGCAACTGTGATTTTCAACACAGGAAAAGAGTTCAACTTATACAACTAGAGACGGAGGACGCTATGATATATTTGCAAATTTTCGACCTGCTAGTCACATGAAGTGATGTCATAGAGGCAGTGGATTGTTGATTCTGTGACTAGTGCTGTACAGTCGAAATCTTTGATATGTCCATCCATTCCTTGTGCATGTGCTGAAAATCACTGTTGAAGTCATCATTAACAGTAACATCATATGATGCTCCTCTAACGCATGAATCACATATGGTGAGTTCTCATAAAGAGCTCAGCTCAAGGTTTCAAGGTAGCAGTCGCTTTTCGGTGTATGCATTTGTAAAAACAATTTCAAAAGATAAAAGGAGTATTCGTTAAGAGAGTTTTGGGGATACTTAGGTTTGAAGGATACGTTAAACGTTATACAGTATACAGTATACTTTGAGGACTGTCTAGAAATAACGCTGGTTCACCTTTATCCGCGGGGTAACGTATATCCGGCGTTTTTAAATCAATGTATTTAGGTATATCAAATTGAAATATTCTGGTTTCAAACAGCAATATTTTCAAAATACTGTAGTTTGAAACTACGTCATTCGACTTAATATCCCTAAGTACCTTGTTTTTAAAAACGACGGATATGGGCTACCCCACGAATAAAGGTGAACTAGCGTTACCTAACATTGCCATTACTTTATTGTATGTTCGCTTCAGTTCCATCTGGTAAAAAGAAGGCAACAACGTTATTTCACGTATAACCGATATCGTTCCTACTAGCAAGTATAGCAACACATGTAGAAATGCAAGCTATCTGATCTCAATTATATCAATTTTGTACGTGTGAAATGTTTTACATAGACACACAGAACATAGAAACACGCAAATGTAGAAACGACGAAGGCGATATATATATCATACAATTTAAATGTTTAAGACTTGGGTAGAGAGCATATCTGCCACTAGTTGAAGTGTAAGTAAATGTTCCGCATACTCAAGCTGAGGATACCTATATATACATTGATGAGGGCTCTCTCCAGCAGCAACATTATATGCTTTGGAGACCACCATTCAAAACATCTTCAATCTTGCAAACAAGATCATAGCACTATCCCCTGCATCTGCATGGTATATTATCAATAAAGCATATTAGATAAAGGGAAGCAGTTTGTGCAATAGTCGTGCTGGTGATGCAATGAGAAGTTGTAAAATATCACAGGTGCAATAAAGTTGTTAATGTATAATGTGTAATTGGGCATCGTGTTGTTATTTACCATTTTTGCAATAATGATTTGATTAAATGGATGATGTTCACACGCGCATAGGTTTTTTTTACCCTTTCCCGAAAAAAGGGTTCTTAGCCATATAGCCGTACAAAGCAGCTGCGAAATTAAGAAATACATGCCGTAGATTGAAAAAAAAATATCGGTAAACATATACCAATGTCATAGAATACCAAGGTGAAAGAAGAAGACGCGAAATAACAAACTTTAAAATAAAGAATCTTATAAGTTCCGCATACCATACATGTATACTCTGTGTGCTCTTTCATTGGTTTAACCTTCCTGACCACTCATAATGAAGGCAATATTAATTTTTGTTTGGGCAAACTTTTCAATTCGCAAACTCGAATCAGTTTGGGGATTCCCAGGGGATGTCATCTGTATTATCAAATCAACATGGCCTTACTGAAATGACACAAAGCATAGACTACAGATACTGTCGAAATTAACACGCACCGTATATGAACATACAGTACCTGTGGGTAAAGGTAAAATCGGAAGAGTTCATTTCCAGGTCTCAGGAGTAAAAAGTTACCGGTTATACTAATACGCTCACTCAACCGTACTGCTACGATGTACATAAATGTAGTAAGACAGATACGACGTCGACATAATTGAGTTACCCATGCTCATGGTACATGACGAATGAAGACTCTATCCGCAGACAATCTTGTAAAGTGAACGAATGTGGGCACACCGCTTTTATTATATCATATCCAGCCGTTATGATTTGACCGTGAGTAGGATATATGTTGATGGGGTCACCTCTGTGTCACAAAGTAAACACGTAAACTGCCATTCTAATCACGGTTTGAGGCCACCCGTGACCATTTCAGTTTCATGGCAGCCATGATTGTTTAGATTGACCAGTCTGCAACGGCCTAAATGATCCTATAGTTCATAGTTTTTGTTTCCGAGCAAGAATGGACAATTTTCATTTAAAGTTTCACACATGAAAAACAAAATTTGGTGGCTTTCCAATAACCTTATTTGTGGTAGCAACTTAGCCTTCATGGCAGGCTCTCTGTACCTTTTTTCGTTGTTGTTTTTTTGCTTATAGTACACTTTCGCTGGTCATTTCTTTATGCACTGTGTCGTTGGCGCAAACAGCACAGTACAAAAACAAATTTAAATGGCCAGCAAAAGTGTTTCATGAGCAAAAAAAAAAAAGGCCAGAGAGCTTGCTGGAGCAACTATTACTATAAAGCAGAACAGAAATACCACAGATAACAAAGCATCAGATTTGGAATTCAACACCACGGAAGAGAGCATTTGACAACTTGGGAAGTGTTAAGGGATACCTCTATCCATACAATATCTAAATTTATTATGTAAACGCCTGCTTTACTTTTCTTGATGTACTGTTTTGCAATTGACGTTAGTGATTGTTAATACAAACTGCCTACCTTTGGTGAAGCGTCACGTTTCCTTCTTAGTTATATATATTTTGCCATATTCAATTTCAAGAATCCGTTAGGCCATGTTGATTCGATAATATGGATGACATCCTAAGGGAATCCGAAAAATGATGCGAGCGTGCGAATTAAAAAAAGTTTGGCCAAAAAATATCTTAATGCCTTTCCAATGGTTGTTTGAGTTGGGGACATCTATATATATGATGTTTTAAACGTAACACTTATTGCATAGGACGAGGATTTGCCCTATATTCTGATACGTTTGTTACGCACCTCTCGTTCTCACCGATTCATAACTGCTGTCAGAACTAGTCGTCAGTCATAAAAAGCGTTGTAAGCAAAGTGTCAGTTCCGCCATTGGTGCACTACATTTGCGGTTACCGCTCACAAAACCATATTTGCTACGTCCTTGCTCTAACGTTATATTTGCTGCTAAAGATTAAAACTAATCAGAAGGCAATCAGAGAAAAAATGAAAAAATATCCAAATTTTGAAAAGATGTTCTTGTTCTATTCAAGACTATGTACCGCACGTCTTTTTCCTTGATGTCCTGATTTCCGAAAATGGCACAACTGATCATTGAGACATTTGTTAAAAGTTTTCGAAGTTACAGCAATATTGCTTCTTCATCATTATTGCTGTATATTTTCACATATAAAAAAGCAAACATCTTCAAAGAAATATAAGTATCATAGCTAGTGCTGGGAAGTTCTAAAGTCGTACGTATCGCCCCTCTCTTAAAAAATATGTAAGTTGTCAACTAACGCAAATTGAGTCATTCTTTTTAGAATGATAGAACAGTTACAACATTCTGCCTCTGTAGTATAGATAATGTTTCATACAACATGGCGTTTTTAGATACTAATAGAATAAAGTCAATCTAGAAACAATGTACCTTAATCAGTATATACATCATTCAGTTCAATTATGCCAACGTAAATTAGGCCAAATATGGGAGGTGCATTTACGTTGTAGTTTAAAGTTTAAAGCTTAGCTGTGAATCTTGCAAAATGGTACATTTCTGGTAAAACGTCACTGTAAAGCTCTCTGAAAAGTTTTGCAAACTGTAGTCTATCCTTGAAGAATCTATATACGAATCATAATGCATCTGAACTTTGGCAATGCACTTTGCAAATTACTTTTGGCAGGGTATCGAGAGCAGAGAGGTCCCCGCTAAATAAGCTGTAGATCACTTGCTGATGTATACTTTACTTGACATCCGGCGGAACATGCCGAACTCCCGTGCCCCTAACTGGCGTCGCTCAGGGCGGGTCGGCCCGGTTTAATCAAGGAAAGAATGGGTAATTGGGTTAGCATCTGTCAAATGAGGTAACTGATTACGTCCAATTTGCGAAGGACATAAATGATTACGCATTCCATTACTTGCTGCCGCTTCCTCTGTTAATGAAATCTCCCATCTTTTAAGATGTAGTTAGGAAAGGAAACTTCGATATGTGCTAGAATTAGAGTATTCTTTGTGAGCAACTTAAGTCTAAAGAGGATTTTGTCTCAAAAAGTTTCTATTCCATATTAGTAACTCCACCGTCTTTTAAGTACATTAGATCTTCTCAGAATATACGAGGATCATTATTTCTGGGGTAATCAATTTTTCCGATGTATTTCTGTTCGGATTAATCATGCTTCCCTCCGGTAATGCCGCCAGGAGACAGTTTACAATCGATACCTCGGGCTTTCCAATATATTTAGAGAAATTGAAATATCTCATTTAGAACACTGACCCTTAATGCGACTAGGATAATAGATGCGTCCCCAGAAATGGAGATCATTAGATAAAAAGGTTTCTTCGGAAAATGAGACTGGATCTAGAGAGCTTGGCAAGGGAGGTCGCCGTCGCAAAGCTCTCTCCCTGCGGAGTTGTATTGAAAATGAAAGGGCTGAGTGATTAGTTTAGCCTGAATGGCCCGCCATCCGTCATATTGTTAATGACATTACTCCTCTTGCTGCCGTCCCGTTCTTTCTGTGCATGCGGCCAATGTGCAGTTGCGTTCCGAGGCTAATTCTCTATGACTACAGGGGCGGATAGATGTGAATTGTAGGAGCGTCAGCAAAAAAAGGAACGGGTCAGAGGACAACATAGACGGTCAAGAAGAGCAAGGTCTTTGGCAAGGAGGACATGGCGAACTGGACTCAAGCCTTAACGATCTGTGTCCTGTGTTTCCTCGGGACCAGAGTTTGGAGCGCCCCGCCAGAAGGCCCGGACGACTCGGAGAACGAGGTACAATGCAAGCAGGTAGCTTTAACACTTTTGCAGCACGCAGCTTCCTTTTGTGTGTGCTTTTTTAGCTTAACGTGAAAAAATGTATATTTATGGTAAAGTCTTAACCGGTGTCTTGCGATCTGGCAAACACTACAGTACGTCACGTGGTTGTCTTAGAAAGGACGCTCACCTGTTCAAGTAACTCAGCTTACAAACAATTGCTAGTCGATCTTTACCTTTAGTGATTGTTTAGAAAAGGTAAGAGGTTACAATTATCTACATTTCTAAACTAACCAGAATCTATGTTTTCAAGGTTTAGAATTGTCAAACATTTCCTGTATTGCTTACTTGCAAAGGTGTCATTGTTTGTGGTGTTGCTTGCATGATTGCTTGCTGTTTGGAGCTTGTGGATCTCCTGATGGCACTATGCGCTTCGGGATGCTTGAAGAAGACTTCATTTTCTTCACAGCACACAGAGGAAATATCTTCCATGTCCCCCTGGTGCTATCGTTCTTACGACTTTTTTTCATTATCTGAACGTCAGTCGGCCTCTGTGTTACAGCCATCGTATTTTCTAGGCGAAACCTTCATCGTTCGAAACCCTTTTCATTCATTCTGATTAAAGTCACTCAGATGCCCAATCAGATGGACATCCGGTCAGCCACTGGTTGATGAATAGCTTTTCTCTTGTGGTGCACTTTCATTTACTGAATAACGATTCTATTCTATGTGGTAAAAGATGAGATGAAGTATAAATACTCTTCTATTTCCTGTGACTGTGGTTTGTTCACTTCACCGAACACCATATTTCAAACACAATGCTAATCATTCTTAAAAGGTCCATCTTTTTCACTGAAGTCTTGTATCATCCTGATGGAAAGAATGATAACAATAGCTCAAATTACTCTCAATCCCATTTCAATGAAGTGTTTCATGTCTAAGTGTACGCCACATGTTTTCATACATATACCAATTTCTTCGAACTTGCAATCAACGATTTAACATGAACAGTCATCATTTTTCATCTACATAGCTGCACTTCCAACGTTCCAAACCAAATAAATTACTTTTCTTTTCAAACATTCAAATACTACATTCCATATCCATCTAATTGTCTCTGCCATACTTTATCTTACGTTTCTATCAGATTTTCAACCATCTAAAAGCATCTAAGAGTTCACATTTCCGGAGGCGCCAGCTATCTACGTTTATAGAAAGTACATACATACGAAACTGTAATATCAGCACCTGTTTCGTTGATATGATACAGAACTTTCTGTGCACATGTACATTTTGCCTCCCATTGAATTTTCCATATCGACTAGTACTAGTACGTGTCGAATCTCACAAGAGAGTGCTTGTATGAAACTGCCTAAAGTGAAGTTACCTGCCACAATCATAATACATTCCGAAAGAAAAAATACAACGTATCAAAGTTGTTGTCATGTGATTGTCTGAATGGTCATGTTAACGTACATGTGTATAACTATAAACCGGGGCCCAAAAGATCTGTGAAAAAAGACCTCCGCGGTTCAAGTAATTTGATTTGAAGCGTTGATATCCTTGTTGAGGGAAGGTAGAATATATGATGTTAGTAACGCATTTGAACATATTGACCTGTGTAACTTTTAGTGTCGATAAATCTACCTGCTGTCTTGTTCACGACAGACATGTCCCGGATGTTGCCCGATGGGTGCGCCAGGCATGCCGGGAAGAAACGGAGTCCCGGGACAAAACGGCTATCCTGGTAGCAATGGCTTCGACGGAATAGCTGGGAAAGGGGGCACCAGGTAAAGTTTCTATCTTTGATGTTACCTACGGAACAGCGCCACCTAGTAACAGTGACAAGTAGGTACAGTCATGGCCTTTCGAAGGCTAACGTCACATTTCCAAACGTACCCCGGTCGGGCTGTTTGTGGAAACGAAAGATAGAAATATATACATGAAAATATACAAAAATTATGCCCACGACTATTGACGTCTTGTGTAGATTGTCTTTTATACCATACTTTTCGTTCCCGAAAGCTGTCTGGCCGGGCCCCGGGTTGGAAATGTGACGTAGGCTGAAGGTACCGTAAGGACTGTGTAAGGCAGATTCCTTTTGTTGTTAAATAAAACTTCATTATCCATGTGTGAAAGTGGCTAAACTATTCACGTACCTGTACATGACAGGGGTGTCCGTGGGGTGAACGGGATCCGGGGACAGAAGGGGGAACCAGGAGACTCCGCCCCGGACCTGGTGGCCAGTCAGAACATCAAACACTGCGTCTGGGACAGGATCAAGGACGACAGGGATTCTGGCACTATCAAGGTGTGGTAACTTTGTGGTGAAACATGTATGATCCGGGTGTTTAAAGGTATAACCACCTCTGAAACTGATGTGTTACAGTATCTAAGTAGCTTTCAAAACCAGCAAAACATCATCTATCTCATTGCAGAAAAAATAATGACAATTACAATGCATCAAATACATTACCTAACTAAAAGAGTTAGATGGATCTAATTTATATCTATAACGTCTATAACAACCAGTTTATCTCACCTGCTGACGTTTCGATGTCTGTCAGTGTGTCAGTGGTTGTGTTAAAGAAAACACTTATGTCACACTATTACTCCTTGTCGCATGATGGCGCTGTGACAATGATGCGGTCTCAAACGTGACTTTGTCTACCCCCCTCGCCTCTGTTCATGCCTGGTGTACATTTATGACTTATTTGACAACAAGTTACAGTTTAGAGATAGCTGCTAGACTAGAGACATTCTACATTGTTCTACACTATTTGTTTCTTTGCCTACTTTCATCTTACCTGCAATTAGCCCTCGGGCAAGAATTTGCAATAAACTACTATTACATTTCCAGATCTGCCGTTTCCACAAGCGTCAGATGAACACCACTATGCACGTGACGTGGAACGGCTCCCTGCGCGTGCTGTCCACCAAGGAGTGCTGTAAGCGCTGGTACTTCACCTTCAACGGCAGGGAGTGTCTCACCCCGGTCCCAATAGACGGCCTCACCTTCACTAACGGTGCAGAGAGTGTCAACATCCACAGAGTTACCACAAGTAGGTGTTTCATGTACAACGTTTGGTGACGCCCAAGAAACGGCACTTACGTGACAACGGTTTTCTTAACTTATTGGAGGGACAGATTTTAATCACACAATAACTTTGGGTTAAACTAACTATATGGGGTATGGGAGAATTCTTTTACACAACCAGTTAACACTCATTCTTGCTCTTTCGATGTTTCTCAGACACTTTCCTCAAAGCTTGTAACTGGAGTTCTGCTTTTTGCCGATATAAGTAGCCGATGTAGGTGGCGCTTTTCTAATCCTCATCACTTGTGCTGGATTTATATATCATTCGTATGATGGAAACGCACTAAGGCCCACAGTCAGGGACGTAATAAACAGTTTGGAATTTTGAAAAAAGAAGACAGGAGGGATGAAGTATGTATATGGCCTTATCCAGCTGGTGTAAGAACCCATCAATGGTATATCGTGTATCTTCAGTGTGTGTGTGTGCGTGCGCGTGTGTATGCGCGCGTTTGTGTGTGATAGCGCTCTTCTGAAGTTACCATGTTCCCCGACAGTTGAAGGGCTGTGCGAGAACGTACCCCAGGGACCGGTGGACGTGGCCTTCAACGTGCAGGACTGTAGAGGCTACAGTGGGGGAGATGCGTACACCGGATGGAACTCTGTCTCCAGAATTATCGCTGAG
Organism: Branchiostoma floridae; assembly: GCF_000003815.2. Taxonomy (NCBI): domain Eukaryota; kingdom Metazoa; phylum Chordata; class Leptocardii; order Amphioxiformes; family Branchiostomatidae; genus Branchiostoma; species Branchiostoma floridae. The sequence goes on along the minus strand of NC_049989.1, from coordinate 7,951,096 downwards.
GAACTTCCGGTCACTGCTGAGGAAGGGACAGAGTAAGAAGAGCCAGATGAAACTGCTACTGGGCTATCCCACTGACAATATTCTGGGGGTGTTCTCTAATAAGGGGATATCTGGATGTGTGACGTAGTAAAGAAGGTGAAAATTTGAAGTAAACGGTCTGAAAACATCTGAAGCAAAGATTTATAGATTGACGATATGAAATTGATTAGGAATCTTGTTATTGGCCATGGGATAGCCATTAGGTACGTAACATGTACAATCTATGCTAAAATAAGAGTTTTAGATAGCTTTGACGAAATCATGGGTCAGTGTCTCAAGCGAGAATTCAATATGAAAGAAAATATGCAAATTATTGTTAATTGTACCGCGGCTATGAAAATGAAATGTTGTCTTGCTGCCACTATCACATGTGTACCCGCAAAGGAGTTGACTGGTCCTGTAAGCTTGACACTTATATAAACCTGCAGCTGGTACATGTGTTGTACTTTTCAGATATAAATAAGTGCTTCTCTTCTAGCGCACGGATCACAAAGCAGGAACGAATTGGGCATATATAAATTTGTCAAAGTTTATATCTTTATGTGGCGTCAATTCTTATAACATTATGGAAACTTGAATTTCTAAACTAGAATTTTGATGCTGGTCACTTGACAAACATAAGTATGAATAGAATATAAATCACACTTATTTCCCACCATCAATTAAAACTTTATATAGACATTACAACGTATAATGAGTCTGCAATTTTCCCAGTTTTCGTGAATATTTTGTAAAAGTTCGTATACAAAATACGTATTATGTGTCAAGTTCATGTATATCATGTTTAGTATACTCACAAATATATCGATACCATGCAAGTAGTTGTATATCTTCTATATGACGTTCTGTAAGAAGAACCTCTTTCATCGCTACCGAATGTCTTTCCAATTGGTGAAGACTGCATTGTAGATCAAGTTAAGGAATATGTATCTTGAATCATTATATCTATTTAAGTATGCATCTATTGTAACAATTCATGTCCTTATACATCTGTATACAATTCACTTTTTTACATAAAAAAAGCTTGCTGACGCTGATTTTGTGAATACATTGTAGTTCAATTCATAAGTCGTTTGATCTCACTGAAAACTGTCTAACTCCTAAACTGTCACTATTGTTTTGAATGAACATGAGTGGCAATGTTTTCTTCCAGCGTGGAAAGTTGAATGATGCAATTCTCATCCAAACCACTAGGCGCCCTCGTTGACCGCCGCAACGAGTTGTTGTTTCTTGTATACTCAATTTTTTTTTACAAACAATGTCATGAACAAACATGAGAAGCGAGTAGGAGATAGACAAGCGTTGTTGATAACTTACTGAACATAGTTTTGCTAATGATAATGTCGTTTCTTATACTTAAATGCAAACGCCTTCGCCAGGCTTGGAGATACAGTACCAAGAAGCAGGTGTCTGTACTGCGCCAGTTTGACGCTAGAGGGGGCGCATACCACATAGCGCTTTTATGGTGGTCATTCAATAGCAGGTTAGATGGAAGCATCGCAGTATGGCCTTTCTTCCTGTACAAGTTAAGATATTGGCTGATATTGTGTCTATAGCGTTATTAGATAGCAACTACTAAAATACGTTTTTTCCCAGTAAAATTTGAAATAAGACTCTTTGTAATAAGGCATTACAAACAGCTGCCTCAAACCCAATTTGCCGCCACATTACAAATTTAAACCTAATTATTTTCGAAGTATCATTAAAACGTGACGATTTTTCTTTGACAATCTCCGCACAAGACCATCTTTGAGGGGAGATCCATTAAAAAGTATGTCAGGAAACACGGATGAAGAATATTCACAGAAAGAGGTCCATGCTTACTTTACTTATTCAGTCCATGACGGTTTACCGACTGCTTTGAAAGTAGATTACTAACATTATCTACCTTTATCAGTTTGCCATACCCAATGTCTTTCGTCGTTTTCGTTATGTTTTAAAGATCGCCTTTCGAATTTCCTACGTTCGGTCCATGCTAGCCTGATTTAATCGCGGAGTTTGCGTTACACAGACTAAGTCCATGCAAATTTACCATTTTCCAGATTTTCTTAATTTTTTCCAGGCATTCATCGCAATTTAGCTTCCGTTAAAAAATGTGAATGACTAACAGGCTATTTTCTTTGCTATTTTTTTGGTTTTTCGCCATCTAATCTTCCATCCAAGATACGCATAAATTTTTCACGTAACGTTACATTTTCCTCTCTCCAATCTTTCCTGATCCATTCCTAGCCTTTAACGGTCTTTAAAGTTTAAGTTAACAAAACAAACGATGTTTATTTCAAGACTAACTTAAACATCCGGATGTTGTCTGACGCATGAGGCTCCTGTTGCCACTTTAAACTTGAAAGAAGACCGGTGTGTCGTCAATGGTGGAATAAAATCACACGTCAACCGGATATTCTTTCTTGATCTCATGAAACAAAACACGTAATCAGAATGTATTTGAGAGCAGACCATATATGTACATTCAGAGCTTTGTCTCTGACTTCTAGGAGAAAATAGGAAAGAAAATCAAAGCTGCAATAAAGGAAAAAAAGATTCAAACGAAGTAGATATATTGAGTGCAATCCCTTTCAGATCATGATAATGATAATGATCTTTTTACATGAAAAGAGATCTTCTGAAATTCAAAGACCAATTCATGTCCCCTAAGAAGTTGAAACAGGTGGTTTCTTCCAAGCTGTGGTCTTCGTGACGTCACCACATAATTAAATATGGCGGATACGATCCAGGAAGTGCAGCAATTCTGACGCCAAATCAGTGTTTTTATCCTCTAAAACGGTCCAGAAGAAGACAAGCTCTGCACCAGACAGCAGAAACAGTGAGAGAAGACGTTGCACGCGGCTGGTAGGTATTCTCAGCCTTATCGGTGTGAAAGGTGATGTGTTCGGGGCCACGGTAGAGGAGTGGTCCACACCAGTGCCTAGGGCGGGTCAGGTTTGACAAGGCGATTTGGGGTGTAATTGCTTTTTCCTGACTGATCTATTATAGTCATACACGGGGCCGATTAGAACGCTTAAGTGGTCACGTAGCGGCTTCTGCACTGGCTCAGCACAATTTTATCTGATGCTGGGCTTTAAGGCTAAGGGAACCTACGATTTACTCTATCGTGTTTCATATAAATACCATTTGCTACAATCATGTGAATGCCAGGTACTAGTGAAGTGACTTTAACAGGAATATCAACGTTTAATTGACTCCCTTCGAGATTTCTTATCGGCGATCCTAGCTACAAGCATACAGTGTTCTTTAGAATGAGAAAAAAAAATAAGCATAACAACTGATATATAACGTTAGTGTTGCAACTGTGATCCTTTTTTAACACTATGAATTACAATTTACAAAGTAGAACAGGTCTGAGCTTAGATTATAGTATGTGTAACAGTGGTGTTCAAGGACTGCTAAACCGAAGACGCCTAACGGCTTAAGCCTTTTGGCCGAACGGTTTGCACGTTCGATTTGTGATCCGGCTGCCCGGGTTCGGCGCGGGTTCGAATCCCGGGGGTCGGGGTGTTGTTTCTTTCTGTTCTTACTCGCCCCTCTGGTTGTTTCATTGGTTCCCACGCCGGTCCTGTGAGTAACAGGCTAGTATGTGCCACACAGGGATGTCGATCTCGGAGATTCGAGGACGAATCTTGAAAAGAAAAGGGGGAGTAGTGTAACAGTGGGGTTCTAGCGCTGCCAAACTGACCACGCCAACAGCTCTTGAGCTTTTGGTGTTGTGGTTAGCACGTTGGATTTGTGATCCGGCTGCCCGGGTTCGGCGCGGGTTCGAATCCCGGGAGTCGGGGTGTTGTTTCTTTCTGTTCTTACTCGCCCCTCGTATTTCTACATATGCACAACGTTATATTTAAAGTACTGATAATAGATTAAATTGTATACCTGGGTGAAATAGACTCATGATTTGCTATTCTTTAATTTCACATCTTCATTGTAGGAAAAGCAAAGGGTTACAACTTGCATCATACAATTCTTGGTGGAAAATTTGATTTAGCTAATTTATGCTTAATTCAGGATTCCCATCTACAAATTACACTAATTTTAGAATGGGACCGCTACACTTAACAGAATGTTTTTGCCCGCTGATTATACACTGGAATTGAAATTATAGCTTTCCCTACAAATTTACAAATTACAGGAAATTAAGATCTTTTTTCTAACCTTATCGCTTATGGCAAATGGTACTTATGCCCATTTAGTTCACACTATCACAAGTAATTTTGATATCCACCTGTCCTAAGTAAGTGTTGAATAGTTCTGATGAAAGATGAGAATTTACCTTTATGTCTAATCATTTTAGTCAAGGAGCTTGTTTTAGTTAAGGGTACATTTTAGGACTGGTGCAGTAAAGGATGATGAATAAGTACAGAGTTTGCCTTGCATTTGGTAGGTCGTAAGCTTGATCCCAGCCGAGTCATACTGTAGTAAATACTAGTATTGTTCCAAAAACTATTTTCTCCGCTTACATGTATATTAGTACTCGGCAGTTGGGAAAGAGTATTGCAGTTAAACACACACCATTACCAGTGATCCCTGTAGTGATTACACAATGAATCATATGTGTGGCCCAAGGGTTAAAAGAAACAGAGATGGGTATGTACTACCTATACTACCGGTATGGCTTGTACAAGAAGGACTTGGAAAGGATAGATTTTGTTGATGACAAGCATATAACATAAAAGACTTTTCATAATCTATTACACATAATGTTTAAATGCCAAAATATCTACTAGTAGTATGCCTATGAGTGTGAGTTGCATTTCACATACTTTGGTACATACTTGCATGAATGTATTGCAAGCAATTCTCTAGAACATTTATCAAGTTTTTCCTTGTACAAAATGTATGTACGTAGCTGTTACTCAGTCTGTTGGAAGATCTTCAGCAGCTACACGTTCATGTATGAGATGTACAGACGGATAGAATAAGAGGTGTTCATGCGTGGTACATTGTATCATCTCTCAACTCAGACGTCAACTCTACGTCAGCAGCAGTCTTGGTAGATTTCAACAAAGCATACTACGCAAATCATATAATGAATACTGCACGAAAAAGGAAACTGAGTACGGATTCAACAGAGCACAGTGTACGTCAATATTTTCATTTCAAACAGCTGCGTCGACTTTGTTATCATCATAACAACCTGGTTTGCTGTGTCAATTTTACACTGGAAATTACACTACTTTTACAGCAAGGAAAATTTGAGGTTTTTAGTCAAAATTACAGTGTCTCATTCTCAAAAATGCCCGGTCATTATAGTTACATCATCAGCACAATTATGTTTGATGATAAAAAGATGTTAGAAGATTGCCTTTTCGCCTCACTGTCAGGCTGTCTTTAAATCCCCTATAAAAGACGTAGAATAATGAATATTCATCTGACCTGATTCTGTTGGATTGAAGGAAAAGAAAATGGTGTCAATGATTTATTGGTTTCATTGAAGAATTATCTAGGCTACACTGGCTGCAGTATAACCTATGCATGCATATCTCTAAAACAGATTTTAAGGATTATTCTGTCTTATACTTGTTGTAAGTTTATATAACTTTCTTGAACTGTTGAAGACATGATGGTGAATGATATATTTAGAAAATGCTCCCACAATCATCATAAATCACTGTAATTGATTCTACCTTACACCAGGATAACCAACGCTGAAATTCTACTAGTATATCCGATCTTTGATAGATCTCCAGATCTCCCGAGGAATTTCCCCTGGGTAAAATGACGAGTGAGCAATTTTCCAATTGCGCCTTTATCGTATTTCACAAGGAACCCCTTTCAGCGACTACATGTACATGTAGCTGTGTATGACCTTTTGGAAGGATCAATGCCAGTTTGTGCTGAATCACTGTTACAAGTCTAAGGTACAAAGTTGCTTAGAAAGGTAGTAAGAAATTCTTAGTACCATTAATGCAAAAAGCAGACAGTCACATATATATACATATGGAGATGCAAGACTTTCAATTTCTTGTTATGTAGAGCTGGACATCAAAGTTAGGCCCATAACGTTAACGTTAGTTGCTAATGATGGCTTTTGAAATGGCCGAGCTGAAATTCCATTGAGTCATGTGACATTAAAGTGGCCATCAGTGCCACTAATGAAGGCTCTATCGCAGTATTACTTAAGCCTAACAAGGAATCAATACTTGATGGAATTAGAGGGTCTTTGCATGTCATCACTCTCTCCCCTGTAATTTGTGAAACACACTTTCCAAGTGCCTTTTTAAATATAGGTCTGACATTAAACTTTAAAGGCCCCATTGTAGAATTTGAATGAATCTGAATGAATTGAATGTTTATATCAGATTATACATGACTTATTGTATAGTGATATTGTAGCAGAGTACAAATGCTATGTTGTGCCATGCAAACATGTTCAAAACCTCCGATGGGGATTGTTAGCTTTACAACTGGGCTTTGTTTGGGTCCATCAAGATCCACTGTACCTGACATTTAACACATAACGGGCTTGTCATCTTTTGCCTGTAAATAGATGGACCAAAATGTCTCTGAAGTTGTTGTAATTGGACACTGCAGTTTGATCTACGTGTTTGGTTAACACCTGTTTGATTGTAGTCACTATTACTTGGCTTGACCAAGATTCAGGATATCATATTTCCTGATTATTAAGTTAGATGCAGAAGTATAGAAATAACATATATATATATGGGCAGAGAAAAATGACTGAATCACAATAAAGCACCTGTGACATTTTTTAACATTCAGCAAGAAGCGTAAAACCTGCATATATCTCATATGTTACCATTGGTAATCAGGATGTGTTCACCCGAGCGAATAACATATACTAGATACGACTATGATTCATACGATCGGCTTCCCGCGTAAAATCTTGCCGCGACCCGTGGTTTGTAGCCACCTCGTCACTCCCACCTGAACTATCGGAGATAACGGCACGTTGATGAAATATGGATGAGAGGCAGCTGGGATTCTGACGACCACCTGCGGTCCGATATTCAACATCAATTCTAATTGTTTTTCCTGGCAAGTTTGAGCGTGAGACTTCATCTTAGATCAATATGATATTCATATACATGGTCGCAAGTAATAGTTGGGGATGAAATTACTGGAGTCTTAATTGATTTGTCATAACTGAGAGAGTAAGCAACATTTTATTCTGCACAAAATGCTTATCACATTTGTTGTGTTATAATTGCACCACAGTCAACACTGGAAACGTTTATACTCTTCTTGGCTTTCTCATGTTTGGCAATCAATGAGACTATGATGCCTGAATTCTTGTTAATATAGAACGATTTAATTTGTCAAATTACAGTTATAGTAATTTTTGTTGGCATTTTCAGAGCCAAAAACATAAGAAACATTTTTGTTCATTCTACAAAATGTTCATTTCATATTTTATAGCATTCTATATGACATCAAAATCAAGAATAGTTTTCACAGAGCCTCGGCTGAATTACGAGTATTGTCTTAATTGGAAAAATATCATCATATTTTATAGCAATTAAATATGGATCAAAAAAGATAATCATACTCACATTGGCCTTGAGTGTGCAGTGGCTGATATAATTTTACATATTCGTATATTCTTATATAAAGACAATATAATCGTCATTCGTAGCTTGGGAAAATGACAGCTCAGAGACGACGGCATTCTACCGGTTTTGACTTTATTGTCTTTCTCAATACACAATGTAATTGGTTTACTGTTGTCCAAATTTCCACATCACCATATGCTTGTGGGAATATGTTAACTCTTCAAATATGCAGACAGCTGGGATAGGCTTAATGCTAGTGTTTACCCAGGGGACAGATTGCTACCTATTACTTGTCCTACTTGTGACGTTTTACCTTTTTGACACGGGTGGACTGTGTTTAGGCAGTCAATACTGCAGCGCTATAATTAGCAGTTTGGAGTGGCTTCCATTCGTGTGATGTAGGAGGAATATTTGTACTGCACTAGGATTTAAGTCGTTACAGAAAAACGGTAGTTATTAACTTGGATGTATCAGGTGAGTCCAAATTTTTTGTTTAGAAGCTCAAACTCAGTCAGAGGATTAGTCTACAGTGTGTACTGTAACAGTACTGTGGCCGGATATTCACTGCACCTATAGTTTACTAACATCTAGTAATTTCATAGGACTTTAGAAAACCAAGTCTTATTTGTTGATGATAAACGTACTGTAACGGGAGGTGCCCCAACACGGTACGCTTTTTCTTGCGCTCAAACTCATGGCGCTCCATCGCTAGTTGCCTGAGAGTGGTCAAATTTTGATGACTGAATTTTTTACACATAGATTTGAACAACATACTTGAATAAGAAATGCATTCATGTCGTTCATGAACCTTTCGCGCTGCATGTTACAAGCGGCAAACACTGTGAGACAATTTCGTGTATGTAACCTTCCAATTTTGTGCTACGCTGGACAGTGTGCCTAACTCGGTACGCTTTTTTTTACATATTGCTTTCTTCAGAAGTAAGTGGTAAATTTAAGTAAACAGAAAAAAATTAATAATTCGATATTTTAGCTTTCTTTTGACAGTAAAATCGTGACTGTATGTACTTCTTGTCTCACATGAGGAAGGCTGTACCTAGAACAATCCAGCTCATGTTTTTACGGGCAATGGGCTGAATGCACTGATTGTGAATGCCCGACTAAAAAAACCATTACGAAAAAAAGACACCGCTAACATCAACAAAACTCGGTCTGATTATATGAAAATATCATCTACATCTCTCTATCAAGTCTTATTTTCATAGACAGCACGAATCATTTGTTACAGTCAAATAAATCTTTGGAGCGTACTCTAGTCTGTCACCTTCACGGCCACACTCCCTTGGGAGTACAATGGTGGCAATGTTTATGTCGCTTCCTTTTGGTTGCTTTTCTACTCAACAGACATTTGAAGACCCATATTCATAGTGTTTTATGCAGCTTTATTTATGTGTATCATGGCAGTTGTGTGACTGCTTGAAAGAGTTCGTATAGTTAGCGACACGAGCCGCCAATACGCAGAGGCCGGTGACCGCAGTGATTCAGCACTGTCAACATTACTGTTAGAATTCTGTTTTTTTTAAAACATGAAGTAAATATGTTAAAGTATACTTGGAATGCAAATTAAAGCTGTGTGCATGGACTTGGTTTATTTACCTTTGTAATCAGCATAGTCAGTGGCAACAAACACGGTGTACTTATGGATAATAAGATCAGCAAAAAATCCGTTCCGTCTTACGACGGGGACCGTCTTAGGGCGGCCCCCGTTATACAACTTAGACATTATTGAAGTTTTATAGAAATGAAAATGGCATCACCTACAGACATGAAAATAGCCATAGTACAACATGCAGAATGATTTTTTATCATAACATAAGATGGCAGAGCAAGAATGAATGATCTGCAATTTGACAATACAGGTATTACTAAGAGGAATTAGACTATTTAGAGACTTGATACAAAATGAATCAAATAAAAAAACAGAAATTTTGATACCTCATTATATGTGTGCATCAGTATAATGCCATGGTTTCTATATTCTGTACGTACAGGTATATTCTAACATATCCCAGATGACAAAAATCAATAAATTCTCCACTGTGGGGGTGATAGACACTTCATATTGATCCTGGCACAAACATAGCACCAAGCTTTTTTTAAAGCCTTAGGGTATTATGGGGACAGTATTGATTAGATGTGGACACGGTATGTAAGTTTCCTGCTCAGCAGGTAACTCACCTGATACCAACTGGTCAGTCATCTGCTAAGAAGCCTTTTGGTACAAAATTTGTGTATGGTATATGGAGTTGATTGCCGGTTTAAGTACCTGATACTGTACGTAGATAAAGAGATATTTGCGGTGGTTTTATGTCAGCATTTTTTGCAATAATTATTGCCCATTTACCACAATTTTAAAACCACTGCCAGTGGGAACATTTTTCCGGCATAGCATTAAGAGACTAAAAAAAATAAATGTGTGTGGTGCGACCACAAACAAACAAAAATGGACTGTTCGTGATGGTTTTAACCATCACGAACAGTCCATTTTCCGGCTACTGCGAAATTAAATCCTTGCGGACTTAAATGCATGTACAGTATATTGAATTCAAATTCACACCGACAGAACACTTTTTTTCAAGTCCGCATTGTTTGATTTCTGTTAACATGCAGAAGTTGCCTTTGGACTGAGTTTCTCTCCTATAGGGGATTAAATGCTTAACCTTAATCACCCTGGAGCTAAACAATTTGGCTACCAGTTCTCCATTCATTATGGGGTTCTTAGGCAGTGGGAATAACGTTTAAGTTCCTGCCAAAGTTTGTATGAAATACATGCAGAATTTCTTGAGTCTCCCCACAACTTTATAAGGAAAGAATCCTTGACTTAGTGACTGCATTTTGTATTTTGCATATGTTCATGAATATCTATCCATAAGTGCTCATAAAGAGTCCTGATTGATTGATGAAAGTCAAAAACATGGATAGCACTATATAAAGCTTAAGAGAGGAACTGGGAGCTAAGTTGCTTGGAGTGGTGCAAGATGTTGATCTTTTGTTTTTCTAAATCCTCTTCTAAACCTAGCTCAGCAGCTGAAGAAACCCACATAGAATGTGGAGAATTTGTCATGATAAGAAGAACTATAGCCCTGTACAGTAGCATGCTTGTGTGTCCATGGCATCCCCAGGGAAGAACACAATGATTATTGATGATTAAAAGTGACATATTCCAGAAGCTACACTGTACCATTACTTGTAATGAATAGCAGACGTTAAACAAACTGGTACATGGAAATGATACAACAAAGTGCCTGGTAACTATCAAATTATGTTGGAATGTTTCAGTTATTACTGCAATCATGTTTGCCTTGATGGGCTCTTTGTGTTTGAATATTTTCATAGCAATCTGTGTAATATACTTTGATAATGGTCTGTCAGCCTGACAGTGTGTCAGTAATTAGACCAGTACCCTTTAATCAACCTGTTTACATGCCTAAAAGCTTTGAGATAGAGGTAATGAGCATAGGTCTACTACTTCTGGTGTACCTGGCTCTTCAGTTTTGTTTCTATATATAGATGGTTGTACATTTGGGTTTTAGGATATGTGTTCAATTTATTTTTTACAATGTCAGAGTGTCAATCAAGTGTTGAAGATGCTCAGGCTTAATCACGTATTTTTATGTTTACCTTCACAGAAGGTACACATATTGTTTTTGCTTAGACGTTCTTTTTTTCCGCGCACCTCAAAAACATGAATATCTCCGAAAGTAGAGCTTGGATTAACTTGAAAGCCAGAGTTATCTGGTAGGCCTGTACATAACGCACTGCACCGTGGTCATTCGGGCCCACATAGACCCAAAATAATGATTTTATGGGGCAAAAATGGGTGAAAAAATAGCAATTTTAACACAAAATCGAACTTTAGAACACCTCTGGAATCTTGGAACGTTGTTCGAAACGAGGTCAACGACCGCCGCAGCTATCGAACAAGCCGCCGCGCCAGCAGAAGGAAATATAATACCCCAAAAGTATTGAAATGTGTGCAGGGATAGGTCACTAATTGTATGAATATATATCAAGTCAAGATTAAGTGTCTGTTGGGCATATTATTTTTGATTTTGTTTAAGTTCAGTAACCTGAACGAGCCAGTTGTACCTTATCTCTAAGCTATCCAAACATTGATATGATTCTATGTTGTGTTCGAATTACGTCAAATCGACAGCACACACCGTGTCGTACATTGTATGCCAGCACTAGTCTTTTTTGATTCAACTGTTTTTACAAGGTTGCATGCTCACGTACTAAGTTGTAAACAAACGCATACCGTCGACAGAGAGAATACGGATTGGTGTATAGTTAACCAAATTTTGAGTAAACAAGAAAAATTGTGCACAAAAAACATGCTCTACGTTACACGCAAGGTCACTGCGTATTGGCGGCTTTTACGCACGAAGATCGTCATCCAAACTGAAAGATTTACATTTGACACATATTAGGTATGCAAAACACAAACAAGGGACTTGAGGATTTTATTTCGCAAGTAAACTGACCTGAACAAGCAAGATAAACCGCAACGTGGAACGCCCTCCATCCCCATCGCACGTCGTCATAATTTCCGTTCACCATGTTCATCATGCAGTAACGTTACCACAGCGTTGGGTTGATCCCGATTCACAAGTGAAGCACGAAACGGAGTCACGGTTAAGTACATTTAACCTACATACAGCTTTATACGCGTTGGGAGAGTTTACAAGTTCGTGGCCTTCACAGCACAAGTTTAACTGTTAGCACAAAATGGGACTGTTTACACCGCTTGTTGCATTCCTATATACACTATAACCACACCCACGATCACGATCTGTTACTTCCTACCTCAATGACAGTAAAAACTTCATTTCACGCCAACGGCTTCGA
>NC_049989.1:7906937-7936773 GCF_000003815.2 Branchiostoma floridae | reverse complement strand
ACTCTGTTCTACTATCAGACGTTCTAATAACTAGAAAAAAAACGTTCACACACCTTGGCAAAATGCCAGCTTTTTAAAAGCACTTGTTTCCTTCTGCAGGGATGGTCAACATGACGATAAAATACCAAGAAGAGCAAATATGTTGTGTTGTAGGCTTATATTTGTACTTGTAGAAGGGACACTTCTAAGGTACCCGAGACTGTAGTTGTAGAAATGAAACTTATTGGATAGTGTGGCTACCAACTTTGTTGGTGATGCCAGTCTACCACACTAGTGTCACTTTTACTACACCAGTACATGTCTTAAATACAGGAATGAATGCCTTCTTGGCTCTGATACCACGTTTTGCCCCTTTATTTCTTTTTACAACAGTCATCACAACTTTATGGTGCCTATTTTTGAAAATGATGCCACCTTTTTTTCACCCAGTTTTTTTTTTTTTTTCGCCCTATCGCACTATTTTTGCAATCTGCAGAGGATGTCATCCATAAAATTTACTTGCTGTGGCCTAAAGGTGGGCTCCCACTGCACTCGCGTCACGATTGCGTCGCTTCGGGGTTCGTTCATTGTGTCACTGTTGTGTTATTTTCGCCGATTTTCTGTTGCACTCCCACTGACATGCGTCACTGTTGCGTTTCTAGACTAAATTGACAGGTTATCGGAAGTCGCAGCGTTGTCAATGTATGAAAAATCACTGTATAATGATGAAAATGCCTAACAATGAGATTTATAATGAAATAATTTCCCTTGTGATGATGCTTATGCTTATGAATGTTACTTATGTTATATGATAACCTTGAAAGACTTTTACAGTAAAAGAAGTAACCCAAATGAATGGACACGAACCATATACCAGATTTGACTCCATCGCTTATGTGTTTTGCAACAAGTACGTGTAATGGTGTGTGTTAATTTGCATATTTCACAAATGAAAAATCTTGATATTTCCTACGTTTTAATAGGAAATAGACAAAATATAACCGTGATACTGTTGAAGGCATGTTGGCGTCACTGTTGTGTCACTGCTGTGTTACTCTTGGGTCACTGTTGTAACTGAAAAACTGTTGTAAAATGATATCCAAAATGTATCCAAAATAGCTTTTCAATAATAAAATGATGTTTACTTTTGATACTTGGTGCAAAATAGACAAAATATAACCTTGATACTGTTGAAGGCATGTTGGCGTCACTGCTGTTTCACTGTTGTGTTCTCTTGGGTCACTGTTGTGTCACCCTTGGGTCACTCTTGGGGCATCTTGCCAAATGCGTTATTTTTTAACTTCCAAAAAAACGTCGCGCTTGCTTGTGTCACCTCTAGGTTTGCTTGTGTCACCTCTAGGTTCGCTCGCGTCACCTATAGGTGACGAGGGGTTACGTCTGCGTTGTCGAACCCCGAAGCGACGCAAGCGTGACGCGAGTGCAGTGGGAGCCCACCTTAATGGATTTCAAAGCTTTTTTAAAAACATTTGAATACATATCGTTGAAGGAAACCAATTTTTTCCATGGCTCTCTCCCCAATTTCCATGTAGAAATGTTAGGCTAGACCATGTGAAGGTAAACATTCTGTATTTGCTTGCAAATGTTACCTTTCTAGTTAAAATATTTTTCTATTAAACCTAGACTCTACATTGCAAAGGGATTCAAATAATGTCACAATATATCTGTTACCAGTTACCAAAGCAGCCTGATTGTTAAAATGCTCTTATAATGTTTTATAATTAATACAATTTACAAAAATCATCTTTCCATATTTAGATGTAGTAGACTTTATTGTTTGATACTTAAGTGTACTTTGGCTCTATGTTAGAATGTACATGTGCTAGTTAGATACGCGATACATACAATACATGTACACTATGAAAGCCCAGGTATTGTGTTGAATTTGCAAATTTCTAATTTTAGTTTACAGACTGTCAATTATAAAAGGAAGCAAGAATTTATGGTCTTACCAAAAGTCATAACATGTTTTATGGTATTATGAGAGCTGTTGTAATATGGCTCCATAACGAAATAACGGTTCTTTACAGATCAGAGATTCGAATTCGTTCCTGTGCTTGGGGCATTGGTATTAAAGGCCGATAAGGGACTTCCTAGTAACTAATTTCCAGCTACATTACCTGCAAGCACATTTTGGTGTAGAAGACCAGAGATTATAATTTCTGGGATATTTGCCATCCTTTTGTGTTGGTGAGGCCACTTAAAGATATCATTGCAAATTAGAAGAAAATTGCACAAACACTATGAGATGATAATTTACAGTATATAAACCTTGACCCAGAATTGGTAGTGAATGGCTCAGCCCTTCCTATCCCCGAGGGACAGTGCTTTACATCATGATCCTCCAGGCTGTGGGAGAGGTAATACCTACAGGTCATAATCCCCTGCATATTTAATGGCACTTCCCTGCATCCCCATCTATCTGGACATACAAACCACAGCGAATGGAAAAATCCATACACATGCTTTAGCGGATCGTTCTTAGCAGGCCAACCGCTAAGATCCAGTGGACAAAGATTACAGGGTGCTGACACCGGGCTTTAAACATTAATACCGCAAATAGCTTGTGCCAATCTTGCAAACCTGAGCTGTGTAAGAATTAAGGACACTAAGCCAGGAAAGACGTACATAGAATCGGAATTGGTACGTAAGATGTGGAAGATTGTGGTCTGCAAGCAATTGTGCCAGGATATGGTATCAATAATTCAGTGTGGTAATTTTGTAACAGTAGCTAGGAGAAGAATTTGAATCTGGAACCGAGCTATAAGCCATTGATTTGCCAATAGTGTGCTGTTAAAGAAGATGATATGGCTTAACCAAGAGCGTGACATTCACGTTCGAGTTTCTATCCTGCAATATATTCATCATCCCGGCTTTGCCTAGTGTCCAATAACAGGAGAGAAATGGAACTGTCCAAATCTGTGCAACTGCCAATAGCGTGCACAAAATGGCATTTTACCTCACAGTTTTGTACCAATGTATTACAATGATAAGCTTCAGTATCCCTGGTATTTGTTGATAGATAAAAAGGGCCTTGTGTAAAAGTGGGGAAGTCTTCTTTCATGTGACCACTAAATGCGTGAATAAAAGAACAATTTGGACATTTTCTATCATTTAAAGACCCTGTTGGTTTTGTTCTTTTCCTCAACAAATGAATGGAAGCCATTGTTAACTTTTCCTTCTTCCTGAATCCCCATTGCCAAAACAAATCAAAGACTAGAAAGGCAACATTTTTGAAAAAATGCAGGATGTGGGCGAAGGGAAAAGAAAGGAAAAATCGCAAGAAAAGAAACAACTAGAATGACAACATTTTCGCGAAAATGCAGCAAGTCTTTCCCGTGGCCTTTTTTTGAAGTTTAAGTCAAACTACCTTACACACAATAGTAATTGCCATTAGGTGCCCCGTATTCTCGGTTCACCCCTATTCTCGGCCTTTACCTGACGTCACGGGTTGTGCTGTGTAGCAATTATAAAGCTGAAATTCATGATCAGGTTCAGGTCCGGTACCGTACCGTAGCCTCCATTCCAAATTTGACTTAACGCCGCAGGCGACAGACATCGACGATACAGTATTTGGCTGCCGCGGCCGGTATGGTCCGAGGCGTTGACGAGCCCCCCTCCCCACATGGACTGTCCGACCGTTTAAACGCCGTCTTTTGAGGGCAATTAAAAAATAAATAACAAGGCGTGTAAACTGAACGATGCTCTGTTTGCAAGATAAAATTGTTGTAAATATCATAAAAGAAAAAAAAAAAGGACAACTAAAAGAAAGTTGTTCCCGCCCGGAATCGAACCAGGGTTGACCTAGCGAAAAAAGCGCATACGTGGCAGGTGCTTTAGCCATTCGGCCAAGCTTGCCGTAACGTTATTGCCGGCATTTTAACAGGTAACATGTATACAGATGCAATGCGTAGCTTGAACACGTCCGTTCACTGTTTAATTTGCAAGATTCCAAGGTCCCATTTTCTGAAGATAATGTTTTTCTGTGCAAATTTATCAATCTTGTTCATTCCGTGGCGGGCAACTTCTTCCTTGAGCGCCTGTTTGGTCGAATGCATGGCCGATTTACTGCCGCGTCTCAGCTGCTATTATAAAACTGGATGCCGAATGACATTTTGTGTTCTCTGCGTTGATAGGTCCAGCTCTGACGTACACCCGAGACAGTCTGAATTTAGGCCAATCAAAAAGCTGGGAACGCGGAGTATTTGCTAACAGCTTCCATTTTTCTGAGTTTTGATTGGCTATTATCAAAATGGATGCCGATTGTGTCCTGTGCGTTGATAGGTTCACCTCCGACGTACAACCGAGAAAGTGCGACTTTAGGCCAATCAAAAAGCTTGAAACATGGAGTACATGGAGGCTTCCATTTGTTTCTGATTTCCGGTGAAATACTTGTAAGAAAACTATATGTGTGGCTTCGGCTTCGCCCACATAACTAACTAAATTTCAGTACTCATGCAATCACTTAGCATGCACACATAAATTGTATCTTCTTATTGATTTAAGACAATACATTTGTTGCTTGTTGGTTGTCATTATCAAAGTCATAATGCATGTCAGTATATTGCAACAATCAATATTTAGAATATTTCAGTCAAGGCCTAATGTACAATGAAATTTATGACTTGAAAGCAAGAATTGTGAAATTTTGATAAATGGTGGAAGGAAAATGTTATGGACTTTTGATTAGTAATCATTTACCCGCCTTCAGAATTAGATTAGAACATGTACATCTTTACTTACAAAGAGACAAACATTGGTGAAAGCCTTTTTTGTTGTGGCAGCTAATGCATTTTTAAAACATAGCCTCTTTAGCATTGTATAGTGTGTATTTTAGTACATGTATAACCAGATGGCATGTAGTTCATTATACACATAACACAGTACATGTATATAGGCAAATGTACGCTTGAGTCAACAACTACATTTTGTAAGGATCAATTACTTTTGCTAGGATGTTCATCAAATATTTATTGCCCCTGATTGACGTGTAATCTGAGCTATCGTATCGTTATTGATGTGTGTGTGTCTGTAGTCACTACATAAAAGGGTTGGCCAGTAGGCCTAGGCCTGCTAATTAATTCACACTGAAGGGACTGTTTTGTTGGCAGTATTTCTGACGTACTGAGCAAGGTAGGAATGTATGAAGTCTTTCTTGAACTCAGCCCATTTTAATGAAATATATCAATAACAGTCTAAAATTGATTATGAACTCCCTTATCAGAATTCAAGAGCTGTATGTCAGTGTTTGGTTATCAACTTGGTCTAGCGGGAAGGTGGGGCCAAGCGTATCATTCATGACTTATAATATAACCTTTACAGAGTATCCCAAAGTATTTGGAAAATCTTAACCAAAATATTACTTTTTGAATCTCCCAGTTACCAACTGCTCAACTGTGTGCCTGCTACAAGTTGAGCTACAGGGACATCTCCATGTTGAAATATGGAGAAGATTCATAACTTTCAGTCTCAGTGGAATATATAGAAATATAATATAGTTATTCTATTTGAACCAACAGGCTTCAGGCTATATCTGGAAATTATGAAAAATCTGACATTGTGTACTTTTTTTTTGTACAAAAATACTAAGTACATGTACAATGTGTATCAATAAGTATTTAATAGAAATCAAATTGGGATATTACATATTATTGGTTGATTTGATGTTGCTGAATTAAGGTACAATCATGATGTACAGTATATTTAAAGAAAGGTTACTATACACAATGTATTGTTTTACTAAGCTAGCCTCATGTGTACAAAACCAAACTAGAAAAAAAAATCAGTACATTTGATTTACATGTGATTTGCTACAAAAATTACTAATATGTAGCAGGCTTCCAATGCATGGTATAAAAAAATTGTGCTTGTGTAAACAGACAACAATCAAATTTATGTGTACTCAACTTACCTGTGGGGTTCATGCATATGAAAGGCCAGACTTTATGCACAATGCTAGCTTTATGACCTTACCAACTTTATGGACCCTTCTCTATACTGTAAATTTCAAACAAGAGAGGCTATTTGAGAAGAGTACTTGGCGTAAAAGAGCCTATAAAAGATAAATTTCTTAAGCTTCAGATAGGAGTAACAGTTAGATTTTAGAATCATGACTGTAACTGAATGTGACATTATTTCATGGAGCAAAAGCATAAAAAATGTCACTTTTGTCTGATGAGTCTTTGCATCACTAAAGCTTGGGGTCAGGTCTTTGGAATTTTCTACTAGTAGTATGTAGTTTTATTGCTAGTACTTCTTACTAATCTTAGTCCGTGATCAGGACAATTCGAAGAAATTCTGTACAATTTCCCGCAATTTTCTAAGTCCGGCACCATTTTTTTACCAGGCCATTGACGTCACTACTATATGCCCACGTGCATTGTAAAACCTTACTGAATACAGATCACATGTAAAGCCTAGCCTTATGAGTATATCCAGCTCAAGAGTTACTGACAACTTTATATCCAGACTTTACATGTAAGACTGGGGATTTGGACCCAGACTTTGGTCTCTGAGCTGTTAAAGTTTCATCTATTTTAAAATCTACTCATCAGTCTGACAACGCTGCCTTACAGGATGTAAAGGTCGAGCTTCAAGTTCAACTGTCACCCTTAATTGTGGTCATTAGGGAGAGAATCGTGACCTGGCATCCTGTTTGCAATGATTGTGGGATTCACTTGCCGCAATCTTGGATTCTAATGTCTTCTTAAGGGTCAGGGGCCTTTGGTATCTCGGAGGGGGTCAGGCAGGTTTGACTCCAGGTGGTGCCCAATTTGGATCATAAGATTTGCTGTACCTACATGTAACGTTGGCATGCTTATTTATTTCTTAAGCTTCCTGGATCAAATATTCTTGTCAAAGTTTTCAAAAAGTTGAAAAAGGAAAAATGCTGTCTGTTTCCTGGAAAAGTGGGCAATGCCATATGATGTCCTGGGGCTAGATGTATTAACAGAACATTGGTGTTATAATGTGCAATATCTATGCTACTATGCACAAAGGAAGCAAAGGAGCTGTATCCATACTAATTTTTTTATCCTGTACCTTGTTATATTGAAAATACATGTTGTAATACTTGAAGGTAAGTCATTTTCAGTGT
This sequence comes from Branchiostoma floridae, assembly GCF_000003815.2. Classification (NCBI taxonomy): domain Eukaryota; kingdom Metazoa; phylum Chordata; class Leptocardii; order Amphioxiformes; family Branchiostomatidae; genus Branchiostoma; species Branchiostoma floridae. Next base: position 7,929,680 of record NC_049989.1, on the reverse strand, counting down.
ATATATTAAAGCTACAATGAACTGGAAATTCAATAATTTAGATATCACCGATCTGTTATTTCTTGTCAAATGAACTGTTGTATATAAATATATATTTGGTATAGCTGAGTGTGTGCTTTGGTTATGCTAGCTATGACTGTCTGTTGATTTTGTAGTCTAAGGCCACACCTTTACACTTACAGTATGTGACTATGTTATATATGGCGCTGCTTAAAATCACTGGGTACACTCCATTTTCCCGCTACTACGAAATCAAATCCCCACGAAATTAAATGCATTTGCAGTACTTGTAAAAACTACCATCTAAGCTGTGTTTCATTCAATTTTCTTTTGCTCTCTCCACAAAGAGATAAGTTTCCTCCATCATTCTCTTCACTTGTCCCCCTTCTATCTCTTGCAGTCATTCCATCGACCATGTATACAGTTGATCATTTATTGTGTCTAGACAGTTTGTCTCAATGATATTGAAGCCATCATCCCCAGTCAAATTGATGTTATCAAATGCCACGGCATTTCCAGCTAAATGGTCAGCCACTTCATTGTAGAAGATACCAGCAAGTCCACACAGGGATTTGTATGAATTGTTGGTTAGATATTTGTATTCCCTAGTAGAAGTCAGAAACATGCCTTGATTTTGCCACGCTGGATTTTTCTTGAACTAAGCTGTGTGGGTCTACTAAAATGATGACTTATGTATCATTATTTATCATCATAACTTATTTATTAGTGTGACTAGTTGTCGTTATGCTGACCAAATCTTAAAGGCTTATGTACGTGCGCACTGCAACACACAGCTTCGACAACCACTATCATCACTAAACTCCCCAAAGGCATGGATTTCACTTCTATCCTGTTCCATCTTTGATGAGACGGGTTTGGATTAAGCCTTCCTGAAGATCTCAGGAAATCATAGATGCCTTGAGATGTGATTACTATGGAAACCTGATACATCATCATTGATGTGTTGCTGCCACAGGCAGTGGTATCAACTTTGTTGTTTGATTGTTCTCACATCTGTGACAGGAAGGAGATTGTGCGCGTGACCTGCCCCACGGGAAGCTTACCCTGTATCACCCTGTCTGCCATATGTACTATACCTGTCAAACTTGCTGATGTGTGGCATTTTCTCGCTTCACAGCTAGGTCCGGCTCTGACGCTGCCTACGTGTTAATGAAAAGACGGAGTCGGGGGATGGTCGTGTGATTTATGTGGGTGGCTACCGGGACCGCCGCTGATCAGGCGGGAAAGACGCAGGCAGACGCGGCACAATATGGGTGAGATGGCATCAGGAGGGAGGATAGATCGATGGGTGTGCCCCAATGATAGACAGCTGGCCCTACGAGCAAAGTAAGTATCTTTCATTTGTTTCTGTGCGTTCTTATTGCTTTTTTTCTTGAGCATTGGGTATTCACATTTTTTTTTGATGATGGAATTTCCTTAAAAATCTACTTTTTATGTTCTTTTCATTTGATGCTGTATTGGTCATTTCTACATGCTTTGTTGCTTATTATATTTGACATCATACAGATACTTTTGCAGCATTTTTTTTAGATTAATAGGTAATACTATGTATTACACACATCTGTCACGTATCACATGTTCATGTGCACGTAAGGCATAGAATTTTCACTTGTTGATTACGTGACTTTTGTACACTGTCACGTATTCTTCAAATGCCGTCGCTGAACAATCGTTATCCGTAAAAATGATTGATGATGGGGAATTTCAAAATTGAGAAAAATCTTTGGGTCTACAAATCTGGTATGGCTCTCAGCCCATACAGCTACATGTATTTATCCTAATTGGTTCCTTTATAAAAGTTCAATCATCCAGATTGTGCAACAGTGAAGCAGATGGTTCTGATAACGCAGCAAGCATTTCAATAAACCTGAAATTTATTTATCTCCACTCAGCATGTTTTATACTCTATTCTCCAGGCATAGAATACTGTAGAGATGTCCTGAGATGTATAATCGTAATTATCTCAACTAATTATTTCTGATTGAAAAATCTGAAGTGTGGAGTGTTGATGAAAAGAATAACTCCTCAAATCTGTTTCCAAATCACATCAGAATTATGTAACAATCCCCACATTTCTTGCCTGACTGGCAGATTAAGAGTCTATCTGTCTTGTTTCAACCTCTCATGATACTTGATGCTTTAAACTTAAGTTGTCACCTGCCAAATTGTATCAGCATATTGCAATTGTGTGTGTTTACGGATATGAGAGACAGTGACTTTACTTAGGGAATAGCTGAAGAAATTTTAATCCTGTCGTCCGAAATTGTGTAATGTTTATGGGTATATATCATTCTGTCATGTTCTAACTTATTGAGTATTGGCAATTCCTGTATTAGCGTCTCCAAGCATTGTTATTTTAGACCCAATTTTCGCAAGATAGGTATTAGATTCTTGCATCATTATTACGATCATCGCAGAAATTTAGTACCCCTCAGAAAATAGCTGTCAGCAATGATGATATCTTCCATTAGGATACACTCAAGCTGTAAATATTTTAAGGATGTACATGCAATCTGAGATGATTGAATTAGCAACTGACTTGAATGATAATTTGGAGGAGTGATTGAGTATTTTCTGAATTTTCCATTTAGTCTGCGTAGACCCAATACAATCATAAATACAGTAGATGACAATCATTAATACTGTAGATGACTATAAGTATAATTATCTTAGCATATTGACTAATGAAGCCATATTAATTAAGACAAAGGGGCACTGAAACCATTACTTGCAAGATGTGATACATAACAATGGACAGCCTAGATTGGTTGGGCACCACAGGCAAGTTTTAATGTGATTTCGTGCCAAGAGCTATCAATTCAAATCTAATCGGCTTCTGAAATTGCTTCATTTTTGTCTTTTCCAAAGACACAAAAGCAGAACTACTTGCAATTCTTTAATCATTAAAGGCTAGATTTGATGTGACTTCATGCCAAAAGCTATCAATTCAAATCTAATCAACTACTGAAATTGCTTCATTAATGTCTTAGCCAATGGCAGAAATGCTAGCGATGTTCCTTTGTAAGGAGTGATGGTGGACCTTATTCAGGCTGATAGCCTGATTTGGTTGTTGGCAAAAGATGCTGACAAGCGATACTGCAAGTTCTTACCTATATATTAGGTGGGTGAACTTGCTGCTATGTGGAGTAACAAGATCATATATCTTACACTAATGTTACATTTTCTATATTCAGCACCAAGGAAAGGGCCCTTGTGTGCCTGTTCTGTGCAGGGTTAACTTCATGTGTGTATTCAGTACCAATAACATGCTTCAAACACAAAGTTCAATTTTCTACTTTGATCAATAAGGAAGGAGTGGTCTATTTGCTGCTTGTTTTATTCCTGGGCAGCAATTTCTATGTGGATTCAATTTTGCTGTCATGAAAGATTTTCCTACTTTAATGTTTTGTCTTAATATGTGCTAGATAGTGATGTTAATGTGTATATGTCATAGACATTTCTACCTGATGTACATGTACGTTTTATATGATAATTTCTAAAGTAGCTTTCCTAAAGCTGTTGACAAGTTGTGATCATCTTCCCTGCAAAGTCGTCACAACGTTCTAAGTCTAATGTCTAGCATTCGTGTACACGTTAATCTGCCTCTAACATGCTATGGGATTATGTTCATTCAAGCGTTACAATTTGGTTAAGTGGGTGCCACCTCTGTGCCATTCTATTCATTGAAGTAAAGTAGTGAGCGGAAAATGGACCTGATGAGATTTTAAGTCTTCTTGGCGCAATGCTGTTTGAATTTTCCAAGCTAAGTTCAATGTCACCTTGAGCTTATCCTATCTATAGAGTCTCCGCTATTTGCTCAGGACTGACATTCTGAAGTGTTCCTCGTGGCAATTTGTGCTGCCATTTGTTTTGGCCTGACCAATGAAGATAAGGAGCAGTCAACTTGCTTCATGATAATCGTGTCACTTTAATATGTACAACCACCTGTTTCTGTACCGGCATTACTGCCTTGTGTTACCACTGTCTTCACCCATCCACACACCACTGAATGAAGCAGCTGAAAAAAAGCTGAAAACATATAAGCTAAAGCCACGATGGATTACAAAGTCCTAATCATGAAAATCCTGATAATGAATAGTTCCGATAAACATCTGTCTCTGATGCCCGTATCTTTCCTGCCACCATGACTTGAATTATGCGGACGTAATAGCCTCTAGGTCCATGTAAGCCATATCAACTGATGTGAAATCTTGTACGACCCCTGCTCTTTATGCAGCCCCTATCTGTCTAATGCTTTTTTTGGAAGCCAGCCATCTAACTCCTACCTCCTCCCATTCAGGTTTAATTTTCTCTGCCTTTCACAGCTGGGACCTGAGAGCTGCCCTTACAGCTGCCCAAGCTATTTCTCAGGATAACTCATAAAGTGTTCCTCTAGTAATCAGGACAGCTGGGACAAGGATAATTGAGCAGTGCAATTCATAACATCCATCTCCTGTCAGTAAGAACAAATCTGGGTGAAAGTAGATAGATGTGAATTATCCCAGAGTGTTTCTCCACAGAACATAAACGAGTGCCTTTATGTGTAACAGTGTCCATGATAACTGAGTCCTTAGCGCTTTATAGGTGTCAAAACGCTTGTAAAAAGTGTCATAAAAGTCTAAATCTTCAACTTGTAAAAGTGTGTTCAACAGTAATCTACAAGTCTGAGTCTGTCAGCCTGTAACGGTTTTTCAACTGTAGTAACAATATCCATAAAGTCTAATTCCTTAACCTATAAAAGTTTTATGCAGTGTTTACCTATGTTGTAAAAGCCTGAATCCTTCACTCATAAAAGGTTTAAATAAATGTGCATGCTTAAGCCACATCTGTAAGTTTATGCCAAAAAGCCCTCGTAGACTTAGAGAAATTGCAAAAAATTGCAGAGACGTTCTACTACCAGTATGGTAGTGTGGTAATATTACGACAGAGAGTATTTCAACATTGGAAGAACGTTGAGTTCATGCTTGCCTCAGATTACATCGGCATGACTTAAAAAGTAGAGTCAGACTGATTAAAAATCATGAAGTTGACATTGAAATATAGTGAAAAGTGTGAGAAGATATATTGTACCACAATACACAGACTTAATTCCAACTGTGTATTGTATATATCTTCCATGTTTGCATGCAGCACCATATACTGTTGTTTTTCACAGTGTACATTTGGTGCCAATAACAGCTCCACTTCCATACAGTATGTGTCCTCAACAAGAGTCAGTTCTAGTGTATATAAAGGTTTTTGCCATTAGGGTTCAGCATCAGGGACAGTTCTATCTTTCCATGTTCAGCACCAAGGACAGACCTGTTTGTCTGTATCTCATACCAGGAGCAACAGTTTCTCCATTTATATATTTTCAGTACCTAATGCATGAAGCTATAGATTTAAGTTATATTTTTCTATATTCAATGCCAAGGATGTACTCATTTTTACGTATTTCATACCAGGAACAATGCAAGTATATTTATGAATAGCAGTTGCATTCATCTATATCCTAGACCAAGGACACCCCATTTGTAATTTGTATAAGCTTTCTTGTACATATACATACAAGAATTTATGTTATAGCAAGTCATTAACACAAGAAAAGTCCCATTTTACTGCATTCAGCTCCAAGGACAGGACCATTTTATACCAATTACATGTATTAAACAGAGACTGCTGAATTATTAGGTATTTTCTACCAATGAGATGTCATATTACAAAGGCACAATTCCCTTTTATATGTCAAGCATCAAGCACAAGAAAGGTTTCTGTCTGTTCTATACCAGGGACAGCTGCAAATTACATGTATTCAACACAAATAACAAGAGACGAGCATGTGATTTATTCCATATTCAGCACCAAGGACAGGCCCATTTGCCTGTTCTGTGCCACAAATGACTGGACTTGTGTTTGTAAATGACAGGTATTGAATACTGGGGAACATAATGGGCATTTGGTCAGCACCAAGGACAGGGCCATTTGTATTTTACACCAGGGCTGTTTGTGACACCAGGGATAGTTTTGTATTCGATACCAATGACAAGAAACAAACACTGGGAAAGTTAAATATTTCCGTGTTCAGCGCCAAGGAAAGCCTTTGTTCCAGTAATATACCAGTATTTGTGTTTGTATAGAATACTGTATATTGTATGGACTGCCTGGCCTAGGGAGTGTTCAGTCCATCTGTATTCAGTATCTAGGACTGGCTCTCTTAGCTTTAAATCAGCTTTTCATATGTGGTAGATTACCTGTCAGAACAATGTTGTTTTCCCATAACATTATGATTGTGATGTAGTAAGCTGCCTAGAGGCACTATTGACTATTAACTAAAAGTGAACAAAAGTAGTATTCCTTTTGTTACTTTGATTGGTTGTTGCCGTGGTATTACCATGGTTACACTTGTAATCATTATCATCAGGCCTAATGATCCCGTTTGAGAAATGAAGGTGCCATAAATTCTCTGTAGTCTTTATTTGAAGTAATAGATACCTTGGATTCATCAGATTATCATCAATGAATATGGCATTCTATACAAAATAGAACCTACTGGTGATTTGTGAAAACATCAGGTATGCTTGATGATCTAAAAGGGGTTAACTATAGTAAGTGACAAGCAACATCTTTATGTAGGCTTTGTCTGTAATCTTAAGTTATTTGGCCAAATAGGTAACAAAATTGAATAACATTTCATGTATCAGATTCAGGGTTTTGCCTAATCCTAGATTTTTTTCATCATGTCTGCTTACCTCTTCCTGTGATTTGACCTCAATTTAATCTCTCTTATATCAGACTCACTGATTTTGTCTCAAGATGACGGAATGACTAGTACTTCTATTTATCAAAGATTCATTAGCCACAAGATTCTGTTGAATATTGAAATAATGCTTGGTAAAACTTTGATCTAAATCGTTATCAAAATGTTGTATTGGTGAAGTGATCAGCCTCACAATCACACAGCAGCAGCCCACTCACCTCTCATCATGAAATGAGCAATGTTCTCTCCTCTAGCCTCCTTGGGAACCAATTTACCACAGAACACTGACGAATCACCCCCACATTTCTCAGACAAAGGTACGTTATTATAGCCATCTGTCATGTCGTTCTCCTGATGAATACAGCGGCCATGGACATAAATAGATGGCGTAAGAATGGATGTACAGCAATGGAGAACACAAATAGACAACATTAAAATGGATGAGGAGATATAACGTTGTGTGTCGCCAAGCAGATTTATTTCACGCAAATTTGTGGGCACATCTGGAACAGTCTATAAAAATCTTGGATCAAATGCAACAGCGTATGGGCTTTGAAATAAACTACAGGCACTGTGCATGCAATGAATGTGAGAATATGTTGAAAAGACAATGCCCATCTTTTATGTTTCAAAGATCCTTGCAATTAACATGGTATTACGGATATTTATTTTAAAATTTGTATTTCTATTTTTATTTCAACCATACCACAGGTATGGTGAAATATATTGTATTCGTAGTGTATTCTTTCTTCTTCTTCTTTCTCCTGTAAAATCTTCCAAACACGTTATCTCCGTAGTTCCTGGGCCAAATGACTTAAAATTTGGCACAAGGGTAGAGTGGGCCAATACCTCTAGGGTTTTTTTCTTCATTTTTTTCAAATCTGCCCCTAAAATGATTTTATTGATTTTTGGGGGGTATTTTTAGACAAAAACTGTCTATGTTGGACCCCTGTGCCCTTGTATTACAACTGTGGATGACCCGAAATTTTGCACACAGTTGCATTGATCATATACCCACATAGATTCACTAACACCTTTGACATACAGTACAAAGTATTGTGCACCACTGCCACACCACACACTTGCTTGATCTTATAGTCAATCTTCCCAAGATGCACCCATTTGATAAATCTCAGGGGTCCAATAATTCACTAGTGTTACTACAGAGTTCCTAACAGATAAAATCTTTCTTTAGAGCCAAGGGGTCTTGATATGTGTTTACTAGAATTTGCTTCAAAGAGGTTATATACGTGTATATAGTGTCAAGATGTAAGCGAGAATAGTAGAAGCAAATACCCAGAGCAGATGATAAGTCGTGTATCCTAAATTGTGTATTTGCGCTTAAGAAAGAGAAGGATTTTAAAAGAGCTCATGCATTAAAGATGTCGCCCTTAAAGATCTCTGCCATTGAGCTTCTTGGCATTTAAGTGTCAGATGTGGCAGATTCTTGTCTGAAGGCACCAGGTGGCAAGGTGCGATATCAGAAGATGTTATAACTTATCTGTCAGATTCTGAGCTGCAGCTCCAAAAGTTTTCATGCATCATTGGTTTTATTACACACGGTCACATTATTGTCAGCTTCTGATAAATGAGAGTGAAGTCGCTTTGCTCTGAAAGGAAATAAGTTTGGTGGCATCAAAGGAGATGTGGGATATTGCATGCATCACGATTACTTTAGGCCATATATATTGAACAAAGTAATAAAGCACCACGCACTATTCCCTAAATCTTATCCCAGCAAGCCTCTTATGAATGGTGATATATGAAAGCCAGTAGGCAGGCTTACAGCTGTCACTCAACAAGACGTCCCTTGCTGTGTTCGTATCGACTTGGACTATGTATTAATTTCCTGGGTTATCTTACTCACAAATGTGTGTGCTTGGACATAGGGTGAGTATCCCCACCTCTGGACCTAGAAGTTAGGAGTTTGAATTTCAGGCTTTGTCCCTAACCTAATTTGCATGCCACTGGAAAGATTGACAGTCTGGGAGTAACGTTAAGCCAGAGGTCCCATGTTCTAGGACAGCAACACCTTGAGTATCTTCTCACTCACTCAGTATATTCAGTATATTAAAAAACCCACCATACTGATAAATAAAGGAAATGAAGGGTGTACAATAGTCATGTACATTACACATGGATCAAACTAATCAGTCTGGTCTTATGATAAGTTTGATTTAATGTGTGTTACACATTTGAGGCAGTCTATTGGTAATGTGTTGCAGACAAGTACAATGTAAAAGTACAGTGTACAATGCATTTAATATCTGAGACTAGTGAGGATTAGTGATCTGCATATACAATGGCTACTATCAGTTGCTTACTGGGATTCAAACAGCAGTGTTATCATTTTCAATTATTGCTTCAAGATTAGGTGAAAATGGTGATGATGTACATGTCTTTTGCACAGAAAGCTGTTTATATGAAGATTTTGCTTTCAGCATTGTCCATTTTTCTGGACTACATTCACAAACATGTCAATAACATAACTCCCTTTCCTGCTGACATAGCCGTCACATGTCACACAAGCTGTGTTTGACATTTCCAAAGCTGTTAATCTTTTGCCCTCTGGATATCTTATGTAAGGCTTTACACAGATGGTGCTGTCAGATATCATGAAACTTTCTTGTGGAAGCTTGAGATGTACTAAGGACTTTTCCAGGCAGCTGAAATAAACAGTATTAGAATGAACTCCCACCCCCGTATTCCAGGTATAGAAAATGATCAGTGTGAAGATGATTTGAAAAGGGAGGGAAAATATTGTTCAATTTGAGATCATATTTAACCAAGATTGATAGTACTACCAGTAAAGCTTGATTTGACTAAGTTTTACTTGTTGTAACAGTCATTCAATGCTTTTTCCAGACTGAATGCAGGATGGTCCTTCCACACAGACAAGCTGACATCGTTCCAGAAGCAGCCTCCGCTGAGCAAGGAGGAACAGGACGCCATCCGCAAGGTCATGGAGAAGGCAGACTTCATGGAGCAGATGGAGCAGGAACGAGTCGGGTACGTCAGCATCTCTGACAGTTGTTATTGTTATTGGGTGGGCTGATTACTTTCTTTGCAGTCCAGAGATGAATTCTGAGGAGCTTACAATAGGCAGGCTAATAGGAAGGCTTTTGAACCACTCACACAGGGAAAGACCCTTACACTTTCGATAAGTGCGGTGGGTTCTGAAAATGAGTAATACTAGGTAGTATTACTCATTTTCACCTGAGTGAAGAGAGGGAACTTGTTTATCTCTCTTCACTCAGGTGAAAATGATTAATACTACCTAGTATTAGTCATTTTCAGAACCCAGTAATACTACCTAGCTTTACTCATTTCCAGAACCCAGAACATACAAGACTCAGCCTTCACAATTGAAATATTGTGATACAGCCAACTAGTGAGAAAATCTAGAGCACGAAAATTTTCCTCTTTTAGAGCCCTTCACAGAGGTCAGTATGTACACTAACCTAGCTTTGCAGGAAGACAAACAAGTTAAGTCAAGATACAGAAAGGGCAGTTGTGTACCTTGCTACCTTCAATGTGCAATGTCACCTATAATAGAACAGTTGTGCTCCCTATATCTCACCTGAAGTTGAAGGCATGATGACAATGTTTTGCTTCAGATGGCCCTAAGGCCCTGAAAGACACTAAAAATGGTGCATTGCAACTTTGGTGCTTCACTAGTCACTGATGAGCTCCCCATATCATTTTGATAAATAGATTGTGCCCTGTGCATATAACTGATCATTGTGCCTATATCCTAATGAAAATAAGAACTTCAAGGTAGACCTGTTGCTATTAACGACTAATGGTTGTTTTTGCCCAAGTTACAAAAGCGCCTGTCAGAATGTGCTCTCTCATGAGCAGATTTCACAATTGTTCAATTAAAGAACATATCATGGCTGAAAAGTATTGCTCTTTCAGTTTTCAACAAGTATCAGTAGAACAGGTGGAAGAACAGTTAAAATCACTACACCCTGGCAGAGCCACCGGGCACGATGATATAGACAATACCTTGCTGAGGCTGTGTGCTAACTACATTGCCAAACCACTTTGCCACATCTTTAACAGCTCCCTTGTGCAAGGAATTTTCCCCTCCCAATGGAAGAAAGCTAAAAGTAATTCCATTAATAAAAGACAAATCCTCCCCACTCAATGGACCAAATAGTCGCCCAATAAGCTTATTACCTGTCATAAGTAAAGTCATGGAGAGAATATGTCAGAAGCAAATACAAACTTACATGGTATCAAATGATATTTTCTCCGGTAATCAACATGCGTATAAGCGCTTCCACTCCACTTCTAGCGCGCTCACACAAATGTCAGACTACTGGCTGGAAGAAATAGACAAGGGTAACTTAGTAGGAGCAGTTTTGTTAGATTTTAGTGCTGCTTTTGATGTTATCAATCATGAGATCTGTCTGGCCAAATTACAAAGTTATGGCTTTACACAATCTGCCATAAACTGGACAAGAAGCTACCTAGAAAACAGGAAACAGGCCGTGTTTGTGAATGGAAGCTACTCATCATTCATTGAAACAAAATGTGGCGTACCCCAAGGCAGCTGCCTCGGTCCCCTTCTCTTCTGTATTTTCACAAACGATCTGCCAATGGTAACTACCCAAAGTGTGGTTGTGATGTATGCCGATGATTCCACCCCATCTACATCAGCTTCTGACATTACAGAATTACAAAATAAGCTGCAGACAGACTTGTCTAAGATATGGAATTGGGTGAGGACAAACAAGTTAATCCTCAACATTGGCAAAACAAAATCAATCGTCTTGGGTTCACCACATAGGCTAAAAAGGAAGCCGAAGCTACAACTTTCCATCGAAGGCAAAATCATTACACAGGTGGAACAGGCGGACTTACTAGGTGTCACTGTGGATCAGCAGCTCTCATGGGCTCTACAAGTAAACAAAACAAAGATGAAGATGGCAGGAGCTCTTGCTTCAATTAGGAAATATAAGGAATACTTCACTACCAACCTGTTGAAAACTGTGATACAGACCTTGGTCCTATCTCACCTAGATTACGGCTTAGTACTCACGTCCTCATCGCCTCAGACCCACCTAGACAAACTGCAAGTTATCCAGAATAGAGCAGCTAGGCTGGCAACAGGTGCATGTTTTGACGCAAACCTAGACGTACTACATAATCAGTTAAACTGGCCCTCAGTAAAAGAAAGACTTTTCACAGGCACTATCAACATATTCCATAAAGTTGTAAAGGAAAAACAGCCAAAATGCATTTTCAGTCGTTTAAAAACAGTTAACACCGCACATTCTCACAACACAAGACTAGCGCAGAAAGGAGCATTCCTGCTACCTAAACCCAGAACTAATGCCATTACTCGAACCTTCTTATACAGAGCTATCAAAACATACAACACTCTACCAATTCACATTACATCCTCAAATCCACGTGCTTTCAAAGTAAAAATCTGGTCCTGGACAAAAACTCAAAGACATAAAAACTCACCTATCAGCTCATGGTGGTAAACTTGACTATGTCCCATCTGAGTGTATATTTCATGACCTCTGACCTCCACAATATCTAATATATGATAATATTATGTACATGTATGATATGATATGATAATAATGTTTTTGTTTATGTTAATTGAATGAGGATAATGATGAATTGATTGATTGACGTTATGAGTAATTTAATGTATAATAATTGCATAATATGATAAGTTAAGAATGTTAATGATTGATTTATGCTAGTTGTCTGATCAACATTATCTGTATAATTTGTTGTTATGTATTTTATTCATTGTGTGTAAAGGACTCCAGGAAGAATAGTTCAATGTAACTAATGGAGATTCCTAATAAACAAACAAACAAACCCAGGGTTGAAAAGGGGTCTATTCCAAGAGGACAGCCAAATGTGAGGGATGTCATTTGGAGAATTGAGGCTGTGTGGAGTGGAAGATAAACAGGCTTGAGTGATAACTGGTATGATGGAGATGTACCAGTGAGCACGTTGCCTCTCTATATAGCTAGTGACAATATGTAGCTTGTTTTTCCCAAGTTATTTCAAGAGGTACATGTACGTCAAAGTCGGCTGGGGGGATCAATTAATGTCAGAAATAACAGTACTTCAAAAGAGTTCTTCAAAAATTGTTTACAATTTCCTTACAGTACAAATGTAACTTAAAGTGTGATGCAGAAAGTGTGATACATAAACTTTGATATGATAAAGGGCAGTTCCAAAGCTCAGTTCAATAGTTGAAATTCAGGTGAAACACTGGAGAAACACACCCAGCAGAAGAGAAGATATTTCCTGTGTATATTCCCTTTTTTCTCTAGTTAGACTTAGAGGGTTCCTAATGTTTGCTTTGGAGGAAACATATTCAAAAGGTTTACTTATTGCCAATTAGAGACTGTGATTCCAATGTGTTTCTCATGAGTTTCATGGTAATCAATCACTTCTAGGAGGAGGGCATAGCAGACAGCAGGCTGGCATGTCCTTGTGTTTCTGTGGGTGGAGCAATTGGTCATGGATATTAGCTATGCTTTTCATTGTGTATCCTTCAGTCATACATTGGAATCCCATTAGGAAAGTGTCCCAGTATCATATGTATGTGTATACTATATGACTGAGCTTGTTAAAGTAGTGTGAGCTATAACAAAAAGCTTTCCAATCTGTAAGAAGTCTCGAATTAAACTAATCCTCTTGCCCTCCCGCTCCCACCACATTGGAGACAGTAGTGCCTGGCTAATGAGGCTAGAATCAGGTGAAGATGTATTACAAAGCTACCTGGCACTGTCTATTTTGTGCCACAGTTGCACCGTAATAATCTCAAGAAGTCTCCAACGCCTCTTTTTTCATCCCATTAAAGCCTCACACAAATGTACCACTTGATGCTAGCATGTAGAACTGAAAGGTATTCTCTTTTGTACTCTAAATGCAAAGCCTTGGGAGGTTGGCAAATGGAACAGTGGTGCTTAATGGCTTTTCTCTCTGCCAACGACAGACAAAGTGGATGTTAAAGTGCACTTTAAGTGATATTGATGGCTCAAAGAAAGATTTAAGGAGGTTACAAAATGTGGACTTGCCAGCCGTGAACTTTAGGTGCGTATTCCTGTGTTCCAAGTTGAGCCGTGTGATATGATGTGCAAAGGTCAGATCAGAGTGCAGAATTATTGGCTATGAAACACTTTATATCTGGTGGAAAGCCAACATTTGCCAGCTAATGCAGGATGTTTGCCCCCATCACTTTCTGAAGTTGTACCAGAATATCGAGTTTTATACCATGATTACATAAAAAGTAGACATGCATAAGAATTATAGCCTGAAATGTTATAATTTCATGGACAAAATTAGCAGAGAAAAAGAGCACCTAAAATGCCTGCTAGGGTATGAAATCAACTACCTTTATTATGAACAATATAGAAAAGGAGATGACAAAATTGCCTTATTAGTATGGAACTTAGGACTCTTCAATCTCTTGTGTTGGAAAGTTTGGCCTGTTATGCTAGGAAATGGCTGAGAAAAGCCGAGAGGAAACAGACTGTTGATGTTACTTGGGGAGACATATAATATTGCGGAGAAGGATATAAAATCCCCTAAAGATTTCTCAATCAATCTGGACTACAGATTGTCAGATACCAAGATTGTCAGATGTCAAGAATCTGATGTTTTGAAAAAGCACCCGGTCTATTAGATTGTAAGCAAAATATATCAGATATACATGTCCAACCTGAAGTTGAGAAAGGTACAATTTTGTACATTATGCATGGACAAAGTAAATCATGTATAAGTTATATATGATTGTGTAAATATAAGGGAACAGAGAATGATGGATGCTATCTGAGTAAAGGATAACTAGGTTTCTTATTACTAAGCACTGGTCAATACTCTAAATCACCTGCCAAGGGGTCTGTAAAACCCAGATAACGCTGATTCTAATCAGCTCAATCAACCCTTTCTACTGCTGCCATGGCAACAGGTAATTGACAGGTCGTCACGGAGGCTTATCTCTGGATTACGTAGAAGCAATTTGCAGTAATGCTACATTTGACCTTCCTTTCTGTGCGTACATCCGTGAGTGTGGTTTGGTAATACCACGCTGATTGCATGTTTGTAATTTAGTAAAAGGCCGGTATGAATCTCTGTAATGTACAAAAGTGCAGTTGTCGATCTTGTCCGTAAGTAATTCTAGTGAAGCCCATTACTGGGGCTGCACCATTGCGCACATGGCTGATTCTCTCTGTGTGTAAATGATGACTGACAAGATGACATCTGCTCCCAGCCCTCTGCATTAGCACTAATGGGACCATCCCTGATGGAAATGTGTAGTGCATGGTACTTATAGGGACAGTCCCTCAAGTTAATGCAACATTTCAAAATGACATTTTTTCTTATGCACTTTTGCCCTTTTAAGCTTTCATTAGGCCACCCCAATCTGATTTCGTGGTTCTCTCACTGAGTTCTGCATTAGATTACTGAATGAATCAGGCAGGCTAAAGAAAAAAGTGTTTTCCTTTAATGTTCTTTTGTAGTGCATATAGAAATGGATGAAAACAATACTATGTATAAAACTAATCATACAATGATACAAAGAAACATTGAAGATTGTATTTATTTCAGTTATTATTATAAATCAAAATTGAACCTAATGCCAAAAGGATGTTGAAGGCTTGTATCACCCTGTACCAAAGAGTGGATGAGCTACTAATGCATAAACCCCATCTGGCAGATGTTTGCAGTACTGCAGTATCACTCAAGGTACAATAAGCCAAGTAAGTCTGTGCCAGTGATGCTGTACATGGTGAGGTGATCACTGAAGCAATGATAAGTGACAAGCAATAGTCAGCTGGTGGTAGTTCTGGTGCCATTACATCACCATAGTTACATGTGGTAGTTATGGTGCCATTACATCACCATAGTTACATGTGGTAGTTATGGTGCCATTACATCACCATAGTTACATGTGGCAGTTATGGTGCCATTACTTCACCATAGTTACATGTGGTAGTTATGGTGCCATTACATCACCATAGTTACATGTGGTAGTTATGGTGCCATTACATCACCATAGTTACTAAGTTAGTGACAACAAATTCTTTGTATCTCATGTGCTGTCCTCGGTGCTGAAATGCTGTTATTAGGATAAAGATGGCATACGATGGCAATACTGTACTGGAATATTTCTGCACACTATAAATACTATGAATTAGTATTCTATTCTACCACCCTTCCTCATTCTTGGTGTAAATGTATGCCTAAAAGAGGGTCAAAATACTTAAACATTTAGTTTTCTACCTTTTGCTGTGTTCTTACGTTTTGAAATTTTGTGGTGACTTGAAATGAAATAATCAAATACTTTCTGTCTTCCATTACTATGGTTATTTCAACCAAACAAAGAGGTATTGCAAACTCTCAATTTTCACAGTGTCAAGAAATTTATGTGCTGCAAACCTAGATAGATTTAGAGTT
This sequence comes from Branchiostoma floridae, assembly GCF_000003815.2. Classification (NCBI taxonomy): domain Eukaryota; kingdom Metazoa; phylum Chordata; class Leptocardii; order Amphioxiformes; family Branchiostomatidae; genus Branchiostoma; species Branchiostoma floridae. The sequence continues at coordinate 7,913,479 of NC_049989.1, read as the reverse complement.
GCCGCATAATAATAGCGTGTCCCAGAAATTGTGCCTTGTATCTCTGTAGCTGCCTGGTGGATAGACTAGACAACATGAAGAAAGCTGCCAAGGGCAATGGAACTACACAGTGTGTCCTGTGTGGGGACGCTTTCAGGATGCTGGGGTCCTCACCTCTCACATGCTGCGACTGCAAAAAGGTACTGCAACGTTTAACACTCATCTTTCAGCATACATGACTTCTGTATACATGGAGAGACTTTTGGTACATTATATAAATTGCTCAGATTATATAAAGGATAATTGTATGACACTGAAATTATCAGTATGATATTTCTATAATTACATTAGTTTAAGCCTATTCTTAAACTTTGATTTCAATAGGTAATACCTGCCTGATGTGTGTTAAATTATGTTTAAAATCTTCACTTTCAGCATGTTTGTTCCAAATGTGGAGTAGAGCTCACCACAAAGTTTGGCAGCCAAAGTTACCTGTGCAAGATTTGTAGTGAGAGTAGAGAGGTGGGTCTTATGCAGCTTTTCACATCTCTGATATGCATTTCAAACTATGAAATTTCATCTTCTGGTGCATTAATGAATGGAGAAAATTTGACAATGATAAAGACAAGGATTGTCTTTAACTGTTGATGCCAAAATGTGAGCATTTGAAAATTTGATTTGCCATAAAAAAGTAAAGCAGCAAATTCATGTGCTAAGACATTGATTTGGCTTCATCTAGTTGACCATATGTTTCCAAATGGTAGCAAGGCAATAAGAGAAAAACCATGCGACATTAGAAGATTGTATGAGCTGTTTATGGAACATATCAAGACTTCTTATTTCCCCCAGATGTGGAAACGCTCAGGAGCCTGGTTCTTTAAGGGGCTTCCTAAGTATGTCCTGCCGTCTGAGCAGCAGAAGAAGGATGATCCTCGGGGCAAGGGTGGCGCCCGAGGGGGGTACGGGGGGCGCAAGGCTAGGGGTGGCAAGTCTTACAACACCTGGTCTAAAACTCGAGGTTCGTGTACACGCATTTGTTGTTACATAGTCAGTTCTATTTAACACAATTACATGGATCAGTAAGTGCCTTTAAAGCTACATATATATGTATGGTTGACAATTATGTGAAAAGTTTCTTTTTTTCAGAAACAAGTTGTAAAGTTCTTACCCAGACACTATGTAATTATACACAGTCATGCATTTTTCATTTTAGTGCTTTACAAAATCCATATTCTATATGTAATGTACATGACATTGTATGTTGTTTTGTGAATTTTTATTTTTGGCAACACAAAAGTGTAAAAGCCTTTTGCTTAGGTGGCTATAGAAATTATATTAAGTCCAATCATATAATCTATTCATGTACCATGTCATGTATTGAATTGGTTTCTTAATCTTTGGCTGACTGTGCATTTCCGACCATACAACAAATCAAAATGAACAATTTAAGTCAACAGAGTTTTACTTCACTGTAAAATAACTTGAAAGTATTTGCTCTTTTTAGGAGGTAAGGGTGGATCAGCGGAGTACAGCGATGAAGAAGAAGATGAGAGTTCAGAGGATGAGATCAGCCTGGGACGCAAACCCCGCGGGAGGGGCAGGGGCACAACATTAGCAGCAGCAGCAGCAGCAACGGCTCCTCCTGTGGAGTCAGGTGAGAACTGCAGTCTATGGCTGAACTGCATTTCTAAACTATAGCTTAGATCAAGGAGGTATAAAACCTCCTTGCTTAGATGGAATGGAAAACTGGGTCACAAAATTGCCAGATGTCAAATTCTTACTAGACTAGAAGTAGGTGAATATAGCAAGATAGTACATATATATACTCCTCACACCTTTCTATGTATAACAATGTGCCAATCTCTGTTTGTATAGCCCTTGTGCTACACAGTTAGTTATGTGAGCTTTTCTGTTAGTGCCACGTGTGTTCAACTATCTTTCTCATGTGGTAAATGCTAAGCAGAAAGTCTTTGACCAGACATGTGAGCTACTGAGCTCAAAAATGATTACAATGACTCCAAAAACAAGACTGTGAAAATGGCTTCCACAGATGCTGATTCGGCCAGCATCGGCAGCTACAACAGCAACCCGCTTTACGATAGCCGAACCAGCATCACCAGCGCAGGAGCCTACAACCAGCACAGTGCCACGGAGAGCATGTACGGAGATGTTGCTGAGGACGCACTGAGCGCTGGAAGCCCCAGTAAGTCACAGTTAGAGCCTATATGTAGGCAGGTAATATGAAAAAGTAGACTCCACCCCTGGGGTAGCACCAAAAATTAGCATGAATACAATGAAACCATGTAGAGCCACAATTTCATAGAAAATTCCATTGAAAACACTGTATGAGGAGACTGTATTGGAAAGACGTGTATAAAATGAGTTCCAACATTTTGGTAGACACTGTCAGATGATTTATGAAATCTAGAAAATAATTTTGATATGCTCTTAACACAATAGTTCATTGACATGTCCTAACACCATAGCCTAGATATAGTCCCAAAAGCTTTAATCTTTTTTGATACTGATTTTCCCAGAAACAAAATATTACTGTTTCTTACAAAATAGAATGACTTAAGAAACCATTTTTGCAGAGATCCAGACAATACAGGAAAGTCAAGAAAAGAAGGGATCGTCAGGAGGTATAAATACTGTCACCCACAATCATCACACAAAAAAAGTCACAATTTACTAACTTTCCTGATTGATAGATCTAACAGCTGGGAAGTAGGTAGTACATGTATGAGGGGTAATTATCAATGTGTGGTGCTGTGAGATTACATTTGCAATGCCTTAAAGTGCCATGTTTTGATCAATTCGTACAGGTCAATTCTTTATGACCTTGAATCATTTATCTGTAATGAATGAATTTTCTAACACACTAATCATATTTTGCTTAATGATTCTTCTCTTTAATGTGTTATGATTGTGTTGTGCAATGTAGTTAACTAGTGTGAATAACACAATTTTTGCCCAATCTTTGATTGATAATTGAGTCTTTTCCCATTTCTTCTTTTTTTTCTTCTTACTGATTGCTTTGTAAGTAGGATGAAAAAGATAGATTCCATAAAAGGTTCAAATTCATACTTTCTGAATGTTTCTTCTTCATGAAGAAAAAGAGTACTGGCATCAAGTAGTTTGTAATTCAGTATTATAACTCAGGGTTGTAGCCAGCCAGAAATCATTTTCCTTCCCCTCAATTTTGAATGGCTTTCCACAGCGTTCCTATATATCTAGACCCTCTGAAATGCTATTTCCTGCATTTTGAGGGTTAAATGTTGCTCACAGAGGACGGAATGGGCAAAAAATTTTCCGTCCCCAGCTACAAAATTCCATCAAAGGACAAGAAGACGGATGCTGGCTACAACCCTGTTATAACTTAAAGCTAGGAATCATATTGATAACATTATGTAAAACTCTAGATCATTAAGATGTATGAAGAACAGTAAAATCTATGAAGTCCACCCGACCTACTGCCTCACATAATACCCCCCCCCCCCCCCTCGCAGGCCTGAGTCGACACAGCTCAATGCGTTCTCAGAGCAGCATCCGGACCGACCGGTCCGACGGCGTAACATGGAGGCAGAGCCGGGAAGACGATTATTACGAGGATGAGTACGACGACGCTGGAGTCTACGTGGGACCTCCTCAACATTCACAGCTTCCCGTGGACGAACATGATGTGTACAGTCCTGACTTTGAGGAGGAGGACAGTGAGTCACACTTAGTCTAACATCTTTTATCATGGTACTTGAATGGAATGAAAGCTGTTGGTGTTGGTATTCTAAAACTTTTACATCCAACACAAAAAGAAAGATGTCTCACTTGTCCGAGTTTCAGCCATATCAATTGGCCTAAGTCAGGAATTTAAACCACTAATAAGTACTTCCAGGTACCTCATTTGCATCTGAAAGTTTGGTCACATTCCTGAGGATATCCATACAGATAGAGCTGAAATTTCTATGACATACATGTACATCTTTCTTTTGGATGTTGAACATAGGCAATTAAACTATAATGTATACTTGTATCTTGCAGTGTTAACAATTTGCTAATTATTCCCATCCCCCCCATGTAACAAACTGAAAATAGTTGGTTATAGATCTGCCTGCAGTAGCTTTTACTTTACTTTTTATTTATGAATCTTCATCAACTTTCCTAACCTTATTACATTGCCCACTAAGCATACTACAATATATTCATCCCTATGAGTCTGCTTTCATCCATGACTTCCCTTGAATGTCCTCAGACCTTTGAATTTCCTTTCCTCTATGAACTAATAAGGTTGCATTATCATTAAACTATTAAAAGATAACCTAATGCTTAATGTATGGGTAAATCTTGATACCAAGTTCTGACTTTCTGAGAATCTCATATGAGGCAAACTCAACTCCAACTTGTGAAGATTTTGTATTTCCAAAACCATTGTCCTCAATATGTCTTCAAGTTGGTAATGCCATCATGCTAATCATAGTATCTTTTATGTAAATCAGATGTTAGATAAACTTAGAATTCAGTGTGAAAACTATGAAGCCAATGAAACACTGATTTGAGACTATTTTGAATCAACAAAATATGTAAGTATTTGGTAAATCATCTTATTTTCCCACAAGCACAGTTTATGCACTGTTAAAAATAGCTCAGGAGTCCAAATCAACTGTTAGTCATTGAATTTTATCTATTTCTGTGATCTATTTTTGTTCTTAATCTTTGCAAATGAAATTGTGATCCTATTTTTTTCAAAGAGACTGTTTCGAAACATCTAAGTTAGTTAATTGATATTATCAATTATCACATTTTAGTATCCCTACATGTACATACATTGTACTTCTTTGGAATGTTACAAAATGCATATACAAACAATTGACATCATTTGGATAATAGTCACGTATCATTATTTGTCAACATGAGATTGTCACACATTCAGAACCTGGTACCAAGATTTATCTGTAATCTAATTAAAGTTTTGAATACTCTGAGTTCCTTAACAGTGTGGCATGACATGTTTGGATGTTGTTATCGTTATTAACACGTGCAGCGACTCTCGGCTCCATTGAGTTCTCCATGCTGTACGATCCCCACAACGCCGCCCTTCACGTTAACATCATCCGGGCTCGGGTAGGTGGAACAGTAGGGGGGATATGTAACCATCGTCCTCTGCCAGGACTTACACAATAGTCTAGTATCACATAATAGACATTTGTAAACTTAAGCAACAGCTAGCTATCCATCCCTGTGGGTACTTGCAAGCCATCAACCAAGTAAGATACTCACTCACCTGTTATTGGAAGGAAAACTACCAACCAATCACATCTCTGTTTATTGTTAAGAGGCAATATGATTGGTTGGTAAGTTTTCATCTAACAGCAGGGGGTGTATCTGATTGGTTGAAGCCTGGCAGGTGCTACAAATGTTACCAGAGGGACAGCTGATTGGACTGGGTTGTTTTGCCTTTGTGTGTTGCATAAAAAAAGCAACAGGACTGGCAGAAGATAATGATTATAATAAACAAGTGTCACAGGGTGTCAAGGTTTCACAATAAGACACTATTTTCCATCAAGTTTGCATTGAATGTTCAGCTTCTGTACAATTCATGCATCAGGAAATAGTCTGTATAAAGCAAAAGGTGGAAAACCTGTACAATGTCATATCATTTCAAAAAGATGCAATAAGAGGAGAAAAAACTACACATGCATATACTGGACAGAAACCTGAGATTCTAAACAGCAAAATGCAAATAACATACACTCATACTCTGACACACTCACCGACTAATTCTTAACTTCTCAACCAACCAACCTCCATACATATTCTATATACTCACATGAGTTTCATAAAACTTTGATATTATGCGAAACAATTTGTTTCACAAAAGTACGCATAAGGAATAAGCACCATATGTGTAGCTGGGAGAAAGATTTGGAGTTTGCCCTGATCATGAGTACATAAAAATTTATATATGGCAAGAAATCGGACATAGAAAAACATGACCCATTTCAGAACTTTACAAATAACTTTACACTGAAGAATACAGCACCCAAGGGAATTCAATCTTTAGGCAAGACTAATTTGAAAGGTTATGTAACCTCCTTTTCTTATGCTGTCCTAGACATTGTTGTCTTTATACCAAATCTTACATATCTTATCTTTCAGGCACGGGTCATCTATATACCACAATTTGCGTTCAACAACGGAGAAATGCTCCGAGAAAAAGACATTAGTTACATCTTGCAAACACAGGGCCAGGCTCTCCCATTAAACAGAGGTCCTGAGAAAAGAAATATTTCCAAACCTTACACTTTACACTTTACAGACGCTTTTATCATAAGCACACAGGCCAAGCGAAAAAAAAGAGGCTTATTTCCAAATCTTACACTTTACACTTTACACGGACACGGCTCATTAACCGCATTACAGGCTGAGAAAAAAATGGAGGCCTTTCCTAATCTTACACTTTACACTTTACAGACACGGCTATCTTAGCACACAGGCCCTGAAAAAATTCGAGGCTCTTTTTCCAAAGCTTACATTTACACTTTACAGACACGGCTAATGACAAGACC
>NC_049989.1:7818494-7906837 GCF_000003815.2 Branchiostoma floridae | reverse complement strand
GGCCTGTGTGCTAAGCTGATGCTGTGTCTGTAAAGTGTAAAGTGTAAGATTAGGAAAAGCCCCGTTTTTTCACTGAGAGTGGTGGGTCATTGTCAATGAGCCGTGTCTGTAAAGTGTAAATGTAAGCTTTCCAAAAACAGCCTCGAATTTTTCAGGGCCTGTGTGCTAAGATGATGCCGTGTCTGTAAAGTGTAAAGTGTAAGATTAGGAAAAAGCCCCGTTTTTTCACTGAGAGTGGTGGGTCATTGTCAATGAGCCGTGTCTGTAAAGTGTAAATGTAAGCTTTCCAAAAACAGCCTCGAATTTTTTCAGGGCCTGTGTGCTAAGATCATGCCGTGTCTGTAAAGTGTAAAGTGTAAGATTAGGAAAAAGCCCCGTTTTTTCACTGAGAGTGGTGGGTCATTGTCGCAAGCTTTTGTCAATTAACCCGGTGGTCAATGAGCCGTGTCTGTAAAGTGTAAATGTAAGCTTTCCAAAAACAGCCTCGAATTTTTTCAGGGCCTGTGTGCTAAGATGATGCCGTGTCTGTAAAGTGTAAAGTGTAAGATTTGGAAAACAGCACAGCGTTGGAAGAAGCCTCTTTCGTTTCTCGGGGCATGCGTGCTTGTAATAAAAGCGTTGGAAAAGGCGTCCATAAAGTGTAAAGTGGAAAAGTTGAGATGTTCCCATTAATCTTTTTTTTCGAGAGCGGCGTAATTGATTAGCCTTAAGGTTTAGAAGAAAACCTCCTTTTCTTTCCAGAGAGCGCAATTCCCTTGGGTGCAGTTATGTCATTGCATTTGGGTTCAGTAATGTTTCTGCGTTTGGTCATTCGTGTGTAAGAGATTAGGTCATCAGTGTGTAAAGTTATTTGTAAAGTTCTGAAATGGGTCATGTTTTTCTATGTCCGATTCCTTGCCAGTACTGTAAAAATTATATGTACATGTACATGATTGTGTAGTGCATTGTATTTTTGTCTAAAATTTATTTTTGCTGTAGGTAATGAAGTAGTATTGGATCTACATGTAACATGTTATGAAATCCTTTCCAGGGTATCAAGCCTATGGACCACAATGGGATGTCTGACCCCTACGTCAAGTTACATCTTCTACCCGGGGCCAGCAAGGTAACTGTCCATGTCTGACAACCATATTAGTAACAATAGACACTGCACACTTGTCAGGAAATCTTTTACAGAGATATACTGTAAAGTTTGTGGGAACTACTTTTAATAATAAGTTTGTAGTGCCTTTTTAGTGATGCAAGACAGAAGGTTTGCAAAGTTCACAAAAACTGTTAACCAAAAACCAATGGAATTATTTCACATTGTACATGTGTACAGTAATAAATTTAAAAAGAAATGTCATATTGCTGGGAACAAATATGGGCACATTTGATATGATTTGAATTCTGAGGAGCACGACATAGATAACATTCACTAATACAGAAACGTCATATTGTCAAACTGGGCTCTTTGTCACATACAATTGTATTGCCCAGATTTTACAAGATCAGCAAAACAATTATAGAACTGAAGATTTGTTTCACTTCTAAATGTGGCATTACATGTTTATGTGTCTGTCAGTCAGTGTTGCATGCTACTTGCACTTGAGTGTGTAAACTTCTGAAACGTTTGCATCTGTCCCTCCTCTGATGCTGGCTCTCTCCTATGGAACTATGTGTAGAGTATGGTAGGTGTTTGTAATGTACATCTAGCCTTCTGTACTTCTTATCTTCTCCTTGCTGCAGAAAACTGTCAGTAATAGTGGCCTATAATGGTGACAATAATGTGTGCCATTCAGTGTTCCTGTAAAGTTTTCCTGTACAAAGCTTGGTGTAACATTCTAGCAAATGTGTCTCCTATGTCTGTCATTCTTGTATACACATGATAATTGCAGTTTTTTACAGGCAGTATTATATGCATGTACAATACAGTGATTAGAATTTAAAAAATCATACAATCATGAAAGAAATTAGAGCTTTTTCTATATTCATGATGACATAATATGCTGTTGCACATATCTTAATTTGAAGTAAAACTTGGACACATCAAATGTTACATTGCATTACACATATCTTCCACATAGAAATACATGTAGGTACTTGATGGATAAGGCCACATTGTACAGAAATAACTCCTATTGTTTTGTGATGACACAATGATACAATTTACTAACCATACCATGATGCTATCCTTCTTGATGTTCATGTGATAACCTAACTCTGTTGTTTCTATATCAACTCTCTGCACACACTACTACCTATACATTGTGTGAGTAACAACTTCTTTGTCCTTGTGAAACAGTTTCTTGATACATAATCAACAATAACAGTACTGTATTTTACTTGAAGAAAACAGTTACTCAAGCAACTGGATAAATTTTGGAAACAGATGTTTCAGGTTAGCATCCACTAGTGACATTGTGCAAAATCTGTAACAGTCAATCAAAACCGAAAACTTGAATAGTGAATTGATATGCAAATTAGTGAAGACAAAATTCACACAGTCCAATAGTTACTTGAGTAACTTTTATGTGTATCTCATTCTTCATCAGGGTGTAAAATAAGTGAACTAATACTACATGGTGACAGAGCAAGAATAATGTGGGGAATAATAGCAGAGTTCTTCATGCCCTGATGAAAGTACATGCAGCTGACAAGTTTTGACAACTTATCAGCTGGGGTAGAAACTGTTGTGAACAAATAGAGACCTTTTGAATTACATGTACAGTGTATATATACATTCACCGTATTAGATTCACAATTACTGAAATTACACTTTAAAAATCTCTTTCCAGGCTAACAAGCTGCGAACAAAGACCTCATACAAGACTCTGAACCCAATCTTCAATGAGACCCTTACCTACTACGGCATGCGTGATGATGACATACTTAGAAAGACCCTCAGGTGGGAGGCTGGCCATGATCAGGACTTGTATTGTTATGGGAGTTTTGGGCATTGCCTCAGGGGTAGGGCCTGTTGGAATAAAAGTATTTGGTTTGAAAATATTCCATAGATTATTGATGATTAAGTTCAGTACACTTATATATAAAGCATGTAAATGAAATGGCTAAATATACAAAATATTTGTTGTTTGAGGAAAGAAATATGATCACCTTTCAGCCAACAACATGTGGCATACTTACATGTACATGTTTTCATTTTGTGTCAACTTATAATAAGGTCTAGAGGCAAGAGCTCGTGATAGACATTGTGCCACCATTTGGCCGTCTACACTCCTTGGCCAGCTTTGATACTATCTTATCTGCCAGGCGATAAACATTGTATAATAATTGATAATATAGTCATTCAAAAATTGTTATGATATGACCTACAGTATTACATTGTACTTTTGCAACTTAACAACTATTTTAAGGAATTAATGAACTGTTGCCTACATGTGCCTTGCAGACTGACAGTATTTGATGAGGATAGGTTTGGCCACAATGAGTTTATTGGAGAGACTCGTGTCCAACTGAAGCGTCTAAAACCCAACCAGACCAGACAGTTCAACGTCTTCCTGGAGAAGATGATGCCTGTGAGTAATGTCTTCATTTTGGGCCACACAAATGTTTCAGATGTATTTTAAAAATTTGTAAATGGTGAACTGGAAAATCCACATGAGAGGTTGAAGGGAAACTCTGCATCTATGCACATTACACTTGGAGTAGAAACATCCATGTAGTCTGAAATATTAAGTTTTCCTCCCAGGTATATTTTTCCATCATGACCTGTGATATCCAACCACAGAAAAAAATTTATGATTTGGCCTGAGAATTTTTGTTTGATATTCTATGTTGCCCCTTAATTATCATCATCTTTATTTGTATTCAGACTATTATTTTTAACAGATAAAAACTTGCCCATTACTGTTACAGTACAGATTTCTTAGAGGTTTATCAGTCAATGTAAAAATACAGTGACAGTAGAATGTTCTTCAATCAGTTACCCTTTTAAGACCAGGTCACTTTGTGAACAGGATGTACTATAAAGACATTAAAAAATTGGAGGTACAGTCAAACCTGCCCAAGACGACCACCCGGGGGACCAGAAAAAAGCGGTCGATTTGGACAGGTGGTCGCTGAGAGGAGTATCGACTCAAAACATGCCCGATGCAAAGTATAAATGGTTGCCGTTGTGTTTAATGGCAAATAGCAAGCACACTGCACGCACGCAAAGAAGCGAGGTCTTTAATGTCAAATACAGCACGCACACTGTAAACTGTAAATTTAACCCCAAAATCCGACGCAAACTGGCCGATTTCGGCACAGAATCTCGCTAATTATCATAAAAAATCGATGAAAACCTCAATCTTGAAAATAATGCGGTCGTTATAGGTCCCAATTTGGGCCGGTCGCGTTGGTCAGGTGGTCGTTGAGAAAAGGTCGCTTAATGCTTACGTCAATGGGAAAATAAATCGGGACCGAGAAAAAGCGGTCGAAATGGCCAGGTGGTCGCTGAGAAGAGGTGGTCGCTCGGGCAGGTTTGACTGTATACATCATTTCTATAAGGGTCTCTGATTCTAGAATATTCTACTAACCAGATTTATTACAGTAAAAAATCATCATGATTGACATGTTGATTGACAGCTGGAGAAGGATGACGACCTGATGTACGAGCGCGGTCGTATCCTGCTGTCGTTGATGTACCGGTCGCAGCGGCAGCAGCTGGTGGTGGGAATCATGCGCTGTGCCCACCTGGCAGCCATGGATCCAAACGGATACTCCGACCCTTATGTAAAAGTGTAAGGATGAACCTGTATCCAGATGCACTTTTATCTAAAAAATTTGGTAGCTTCAAATGGCCAAGTGGATAGTGGGCACAAGATCTAGAGGTCATATATAGGTTCAGTTTCTGGTATTCCTGATTAAACATTGTGTCTTTAGGCAATGCACATCACACGACTTTCCTCATCAGTTGAGAGAGAGAGAGAGGCTTTGAGAGGCATTATTTGTCCATTAGCAGTGATACAAAAAAAATAAAAATGGGTACGTGGCTTTGGTTGAGGAGGTAAAAGGCATGCCCTTGACACAATGGATAACAACCCACTGCCCCAAAAGCCTCAAAAGCTTACAAGTTTTTATCAAAAAGATATTTCTGAGGAGGAATTTTAATTCAATGAAAGAGATCATCATGAAATGCCACGTCTTTTGCTTTATTCTAAGGTACCTCAAGCCAGACTACAAGAAGGCAACTAAACACAAGACAAGGATGCTGAAGAAAACTCTCAATCCAGAATTCAATGAGGTGAGAAAAACTACATTAAAGTTGCCTTGTTTCATCACTTCTGTTAGTTACAGAGTAAACATTTTTAGTCTGAAACATTTTATATTCTTTCAGAGCAAAAGTGACAGCAATGCTATTGAGTTTACCTTGAGATTTGATTTATATTAACCAATATTTTACAAATAGTGCATAATTGTGATTGGTGATAAAGGGACTCCATCTATTGTTCTATGATGAAATATCAATATTTAGGCAAACGGGCAGGGATTGATAAAAGCCTATACTGAAGTCCCAACTTACATGTTGTATAATTTTGTTTGTTTTCCTGCCAGGAATTTGTGTATGATGTGAAGCTGAATGAGCTTGCCAAGAAGACCCTGGAGATCAGCGTGTGGGACTATGACTATGGCAAGCCGAATGACTTCATTGGTAAGATTATGACTCTGCTCATTATCATTGCCCAGACATGTACAATGCTCACTGTAGTACATGTAGTTAGTAACCCTGCGTCATGATGTAGATGTTCAAGCCTGCAGCTGGCTGTCATCACTCATCTGACATGCTAATGCTACAGGAAGGGGACTTTGTCATGGTCCACTGTGCATTTAGCCTGGGTACCAGCCAGATAGTAGTTCATTCTGACGTTTATTTTACACTATCCTGTCTGGGAACTGATGGACATCTGTAGTGACTGGAATATTCAATTCTCATCCAAATTTTGGATAAGGGCGCTGATTGTTGCCATCCTGGCAGTAGTTCTCTTGTATGTTTGCTTCTTTTTTTTTTTCTCACATTTTATTCACAAGTTATAAATTACAAAACATTCAAAGATAATCACTTAAAACTAAATACAATCATTATAGAATATTTACACGAGCATTCCCTGACCATATTTTACACACTAGTGTCTTACTATTTACTTCATCATCTAGACATATGCAGTACTATATACTATAACACATTTACATATTGTTGCAGGGGCCATTCCCACTGGCTTTTTTTGGCTAGGGTTTGCTCCCTAGGACTTTTTTACAGGGGTGTTTTATCCCCCCTGGATTTTTTGTGCTGGGGTTTCTTCCCCAGGACTTCTGTGCAGGGGTGTCATCCCTGGGTTTCTGTGCAGGGTTTTCCTTCCCTGGTTTCAATTTTACACATATCACAAATTTACAGAAATATTACTCAAATATTCCCACTTGCAACAAAAAGACAAATATAAAAATACAAGACAAGAAATCACAAGTATAAACACATCACATATACATAAAGATACCACAATCTAAGCACTAACAAACTCACAAAAACATCAGAACTTGCAATGACAATGTTTACATATACAATATTAAACTTACACATACCAACCTAAACATAAAAGCATTAAATACAACATACAAACATCAAAAAGCTCATTCACATACATGATCATCCGTGGATTTCTGTGCAGGGTTTTCCGGGTTTCAATTTTACACATATCAGAAATTTACATAAATATTACTCAAACATTCCCATAATTGCAACAAAATCAAAAGATTTTAAAATACCAGACAAGAAATCACAAATAAAAACACATCAAATATACATAGAGATACCACAATCTTAGCATTATCAATCTCACAAAAACATCACAACGTGCAATGTTTACATATACAGTATTAGGCTGAAACATAAAAACCTAGAACATAAGAACATTAAACACCACTTAAAACATCAAGAAATGTATGTTTGCTTCTGCTACCAAAGAAACTTGAAGTGGTAAACTGAAGGCTGTATTCGAACTGAGGTTGGAACGCCTGTTCAACCAAGCACTCTGGAACCCATTCGTTAAACCACTAGTATTATCTGGTGTCACCACTAAAAGAGTAATACAATTCCCCAGATGGGTAGCAGACTGAAGTCAACATAGGAGTGAACTACTACCTGGATGGTACCCAATCTACTGTTCATTGAATGTGCTTGTCAAGAAGAGCTCAGAGAATTCTCCCAACTTTACTACTAGTATACATCCGTGAATAGTTTCACTAGTATACATATTATAATATTGTCTTTCTTCTCTGTCACGACCAGTGGAAAATTTGCTCTTTATTGAGCTGAATTGGTTCGAGATCACTTTAAATTTATATAACATAGTGCTATCCATGTCATTCATACATTCAATCTTCCATCAACATTCACTCATTGGTCCATTTTCCCCTCCCTTCCAGGTGCTGTACAGCTGGGTATCCAGTCAAAGGGGGAGCGCCTGAAGCACTGGTTCGACTGCCTGAAGTACCCCGACCGCAGACACGAGCGCTGGCACGTGCTTATCGAGGAGTTCGACCCCATCACCACTCCCACCGACACCGTCCGAGATTGATACATCACTCCGCAGATTCAAACATCTTAGACATATGTGAAAGCACTGCAAGGTTTAGCTAGGCAGTGGTGAAATCAAACCCAGCAATTCTATGTACAAGGCTTTTGCTTGGAAGCAATAATACTTTTCCATCAATATTTTTTAATGTTGAAATCAATGTTTTAATCAATAGAAAAATTGCACCGGCATTTATATAATGTCATGCAATTATTGAGGACTACACAAGTCATGATATTTCTGTTGAAGTGATAGCTGTAGATAGCTTTCAATCTATTAATTGATTTGTTTTTATCTTACACACGGAAGGTTTTACTCAGAAGAGTGTTTTATTGATAAGATTGCAAGAAGTTTCATTCAGAAGCTGTCAAAGAGTTTTGTAATATATAGTTTATTATAAGCAGATGTTTTCAAGTTGATTTGTTCATTCTAATGCTAAACAAGAGATTGCTCACTACTTTCAGTGGTGCTTAGACTTTAGAATAATTACTGAAGAAAACAGATAGATGGAACCATAGCTGAGTGAGGCATAGAAATGGCAAATATTTAAAGAACAGGGACGGAAAAGCAAGATATTTTAAATATTTCTGGTGGCTTTTAGATTAACAACAGGACACAGCGGACATTACAGTACAAGATGATTAGTCTGTTACAGTTACTGTTACTGTTTTAAAGGTTTTAAAGGACAGATGATCATGATTATAGACCATGAAAGATGCAATGACTGCAACTTTGCAGAGGGTGATAGAGGATGTACATTTACATGACATGTAATATCATAATTTGAGATACTGGAACAATGTAACCACTATATATGTCCACAAGTGTTAGCTCAGACTACTTTCTCTTGCATATTATGAGCTTGGTACAACATTCATAATCACAATAATTATGTATGTCTACTGGGTTATCATACAAATGCTGATTACTAGTGAACTTCAATCTTCATCAAGCAATGATTTTTGCAGCTCTTAACTTTCCATCTGCTAAGAGTTACAAAGCAGCAAAAGCCGTAGAATAGAAACTTGGTAAAGGATTGAAAAAATAGTTACAAATCACTTAGATGCAAATATTAGCAGCTTCTTCTGCAAATAGGTTTTTTAAAGTTGTTGGTAGGATATGCAGACTATGGCGTTTTTAGAAGCTGTTTCTTTTTAAATTCTTATTAGCATACAAGAATATTGTGTGTTTTTATAGTTTGATATTTCTTTATGCTCTGTATTTATCTAGTGAAACATTCTTCTAAAAACTTCTCATTTTATCCGTGAAGTACCATGTAGTGTGTTGTATTGTGTTAGCATTGCTTTTGTTAAAGATGTATGGAAGCTTTTAAGGAAAATATATTTCAATGTGCTACAAGTAGTGATACTCCAGGCATGGCAATGGCATGGCAGCTACACGTTCATGTGATCACCAAATACAACATCCTGTATTGCTTCAGTTTTATCCTAAATGTTTCTATTTAACATTGATGAACCATGGTGAAGTGGTCAACAACTGTGTATATACAAATGTATACTGTATGTGCTTCATGTTTTTGCTACTTTTACTCTCATTTTGAGAGTTACTACTTATCTTCTCATATTTATTGAACACCTTTATGAAGCTATTTTGTGTGTGCAAGGTTTCAGCAAGACTGCCTCAAATTTTAAACTATTACTTGTATTGACATTAGGGTAAACAGCTTTTAAACTGTGTTATATATTTAGTGTTGAAAGGTTTAGTTTTATCGCAGCCATAACTTTTCACAAAATCTACTTCAATCTGACAAAACACAAAGCACCAAAGGATTCCAGATGGAAAAACTCAAGATAATGACAAACTGTTTCAAATTTTCTTCAAAGATAGATGTGTGACACAATTTTAACACAATTCTTCTTGAAGGGTTTATGATTTGCAATGTTGGTAGCATGAAGTGGACCACTTTCTATCACAAATAAGGGATTTCATGTAATTCCCATCAACTTAGCTATTGTTTACTGTAGCCTTTCCAGATTGCATGTAATTCACATAGCAAAAATTGGCAGAAACACTGCAGATGTACCTTGCATGCAATTGTGAACTGAATGTTTAATATTACAGAGCCAGGAAACATTAAAGTATCATGCAAGGGTAAGAATCCTTTCAGTCTGTTATCAAACCTATAGACAAAACGGCTGTGAAAAAAAGAATGCAAAGATGAGATGTTAAGACACAGGATAAAACTGGGGAATATGATGTGAAAGAAGTTAGAATCTTAAAGTGGAGGGTAATAGTAGCATTCGACATATCGCTGTTTATGGAATAAGGGTTTGGCTGAAACAGAGCAAAGAGGCATGCACAAAGTAAATTTTAATTCTTGCATTCACAATCTCACAGAATAACAAAGTGAGAAACTGTTGATGCCTCAACATGATACTGCCACTTCTCATCCCACCCACTATGTCTGAGACTTTGCACTGCATTGAGAAACTTCTATCTATTGGACCTACTGGTATGTCTTTCAACATTTGCCATTGGCAGAAGCACCAATCAAGAGGGTTGTACCAACCTCCTTGGTTGTACTTACAGACGTAAGAATTAGACATTGTGGTGTAGCATATTTGACTTTATCATTCTGCATGTAACGTTATAATCATAGGAGCATGGCTGTCGCAGGAATAAATCATTGGACAATCATGTTTGTCATGAAAGTTTTGTGTGTCTTTGACTCTATTCTCAGGCTTATGATTAGTTATGACAAGGAGGTTGAAAGACCTCCTTGGTTATGACAAGGACTTTACTGTATAAGAAACGTCCTTGGTTGTGATTGTATTCTTATCCATGGTCTGAGCCATGTAGGTGCTGCTGCCTTATTTCATGAACAATATTTGGAATCTACTACAGACAATATGGTTGGGTCAGTCATAATGGATGTCTTTAATACTGTATGTACTTGGTATACTATTATGGCATCCCATTCAGACCTTCTGGTGGCAGAGTGCAGACAAAAGAAGATATTGGGAATGAAAGGCTCACACATGCCTCATAATACAAAGCTTTCATGAATCAAAGTGATAAGTCGTGTAATAATTAACAAAAAATGATGTTTTTATAGTAACACAGTTACTAGGAATGATATATATATATATCTTTAATTGGGGGGGGGGGGGGACCTGCAGCTGTCCAGTCCGCGGACAGTGGAAAAACGTCCAGTCTAAAAAGAGGTTCTGCATGGGGGTATAAGTTGTAAGAATAGATATACATTGTAGAAGTACATTTTTTCACATTATGCACAGAAATAACGACGGATAGTGTGACACAAGGCATACAAAACTTAAATTACCAACAGTATGTATA
Organism: Branchiostoma floridae; assembly: GCF_000003815.2. NCBI lineage: Eukaryota > Metazoa > Chordata > Leptocardii > Amphioxiformes > Branchiostomatidae > Branchiostoma > Branchiostoma floridae. Next base: position 7,895,966 of record NC_049989.1, on the reverse strand, counting down.
ACATTCTGTGCATAAGAAAAATATTTAGTTTTACTTATGCCTTCAACTCAAAGTCACAACTCAAGGCAGCCTCCCACCCTTCGCAGCCACTAATTTGAACCCGGGCCAAGCCAAACACCGGCTAGACTATCTTCCGTCTCACATCCTGTCACTGTACAAGATTCAAGTAACTGCAGACACACACCAAGACAAACAAACACACAGGCCGAAAACTAGACTTCATTTTCACGGAGGTAACGCCGCGAAAGCAAACATGTGGATTTTACTACATGTAGTACTAGTACATGTATTAGTAACGCTAGTACTCGTACATAACGTTATATGTTGAATATAGGAATGTAACGTTGAACATTTACATATTTATCGAATTCCTTGTTTTAAGAGCTGTAAAAGTTTCAGTTTTCCATTCAATAGTAGTAAATCTTTCCGACAGTTTGTGTTTATCGAAAGATTAACATTTAGTCTCTTATCAATGTAATCAATGCACGGCCTGATATACACGGTTTGGTTCACGTGTCAGTGGGGACGACTAGCGATCAATATCATAACTGCAACAGTTTGCTGCAGTAATTGCTGCAGTAATATCTTCAAATGCTAGAGGACGCTTTTGAACCGTTAATGACGATAGGATTGATATATGTAATATGTCATCAACCTTCTTTCTGTTGGAAATCAAAAGAGACAAACTTTAAAGACAAACGGGATGGCTGTCTGACAATATTATATTGTCTCTTTGGAGCTTTTGTAACTATAGAATTAGAATTAAAGAGTACTGTATTTCAAACGCCACACTGACTTGATTTAATTTTGCGCCGTCTGCCCAAACAATTTACTCTCCAAGCAAAAAACAAACAAGCAGATGTTTGACTTGACGATTGTAATGTTTTCTGAGGTTCCTCTGACAGTCCCATACCCCCATATATAAGTAGATGTAGATGATAAGGAAAGAGGATGATGTTAACACATAGCCTTGATCTTCTCAATACGTATAAGAAGTGATGTGTGTATTAGATAATGTAGGTGTCGCTTCAACGGGGACCAAGGCGTTACATGTGCTCCTCGTGCGTCGCCTGTAACAGATCCATTTTATGCCGACTCGCCATTTCATAAGTCTTAAAGGGACGTCTAACTGTACACGAAGACGTCTGGACCTGTCTGAGAAAGTTTTCACACGTTTTAAGCATATTTTCCGATCTTTGCACGTTGGGACTACAGTGTAAGTGAACTTTATTTCTTGCTTTTTGCCACCTATGGGCCATAGCAAATACAATAGTAATAAAACTGAGTGACATAATGTAACACAAATCATAAACACGACGAACATATCTGTTACTTAAAAGTAAATCATATAAACCATAAGAAAAGTATCACCAGAAACACGGGATAACATAAAATTCTAAATCATAGATAAACAACATAAATTCTAAATCATGAATAAACAAAAGCATAATATAACTTAAATGCAAACAACAATTAATTTAATTTAACTTGACCAATTTAAATCAAGGGAACAAATTGTACAAAATTTCAGATTAATGGTAAAAGAACAAATGATAATTATCAACATGGAAACACATCATCAAATAAATTATCACAGACGTAATGCAACTTAATCAATTTAAAAGCCACAGGACACATATTGTAACAAAGAAACAAAACAAGGCATTGTTTGCAAAACATTAAGTGTTAATCAATATGCACAACAGGGAAACACAGTTAAATAAAATCATAAGAAATTAATAATAACAATGATAATAATAATGCAACTTTAATTTCCAATACAAATCAATAAATCAAATGTAGTTGTAACCAAAAAGTAAATCAACCGTAAATCATAATGTGTTACATATCATCAAAACAAGGAAATACTTTATCACATAGGACATAAAGGGCAATCGAAATAAATGGCAAAGAAAAAATGTAACTAGACTCATAAATCAACAAAATCCACAACAGAGAACAGGGTTACGTGGACAAGGACGACGAATGTTGGACGTTAATGCATTGCTGTCTTAGAATAAAAGCCTTATATACAAACCTTCCTAGCTGTCTCGTTGTATTGACTGTTGGTCCTTTCATTAACTCTCTAAACTTGTTTGGGTCTGGTCTTTTAACGTAGAAACTGGGCAGATGTTCTTTTCTTAAGGCATTAAAAAATGGACATTCCATGACAAAATGATACTCATCTTCTATCAGTCCTTCTTCACATAATTGACATAACCTTGCTTCTCTTCTAGTCTTATTGTGTCTACCTTTTTCTATGTTGAGTGCATGTGAGGAGCATCTTAATTGGGATAGGGCTTTCCTGTGGTTAAGAACATTAATAACATTGAGGTAACTTTCCACATTGAATCTATCTTTAACTGTGCAGTATGTTTGTAACCTAGCTGTGATTTCTATCTGATTGTTCCATGCTTGTATAGCCCCCCTTTTCACTCTTTTCTTGAATACATGAATACATTCTTCTATGTTGCCAACTCCCTGGTTGAACCATGCTTCTTGAAGACCATAAGCGAACAGCAATTGCTTTACCTGGCTTACCCATGATTTCCTGTTAACCTGATCAAGTTCATACATCAACCTGTAACACTTCTTTGTATATCTGTTGTTATCCATTTCTAACACTTTCAGCCAGAACTTAATGATTCTGCTATACCTAAGAACGTACAAGGGATGCCTGCCTAACTCTCCTCTTACTGCTATGTTGGGTGTGTTCTGCCCTACCCCAAGGTAGAATTTACAAAATTTATTGTGTACTATCTCCAACTGATTACCTGTATGGAAACCCCATATTTCACACCCATACATCAGAACTGGAAGTATCGTGGTGTCGAACAATTTAAAAACTAATTCTGGTGATATAGCTCCAAATTTGTGAATTCTTTTCTTCAGTAAAAATGTAGCTTTTGATGCTTGAGCCGCTAGAGTTTCCTGCGCCTTAAACCACCTTCCACTGGAGGAAATTGTTATCCCCAAATATTTATATGAATTCACCACATCTACCTTTTTACCACAATAATACCACTTTTCGGTTCTTTTCAGTTTGCCACCATTCCGAAATACCATCACCTTTGTCTTAACCAAGTTTACTGTCAGTTGCCATTTTGAACAGTATGTATTTAAAGCATTTAGTACCCTTTGCAGCCCTATTACTGAGTCAGCACACAGGGCTAAATCATCTGCAAACATCAAACTTAATATTTCTACATCTCCCACTTGGATACCCCTGCATCCACTTTGTTTTAAGTGATCATCTAAATCTCTTATAAAAAATGCAAATAAGAAGGGAGAAAGAATACAACCCTGACGTACTCCCTTAGTGCAATTAAACATCCCACTTATCTCCTCATTAATTCTAACACATGATTTTACCTCTTCATACAGTGCTTGTACAAGCTTTACCATTTTGGTACTTAACCCCCCTTGTAGCAATTTTATCCATAAGTATGCTCTATTCACACTGTCAAATGCCTTTGAAAAATCAACGAATGCACAATAAAAACGTCCCCGGGGTCTTGTAAGGTATTTATTTACTATAGAATTTAAGCAGAAGAGATTGTCTAAAACTCCGTACCCTTTTCTGAATCCCATTTGTGACTCAACCAGTTTTTCCCCTGATTCACCCCAATTGTTCAGTCTCTTTCCCAGGATTGTTAAGAATAATTTACCAAAAACTGACAATAACGTTATACTTCTATAGTTTTCTACCTCGTCCTTCCTCCCAGATTTAAATAACGGATTTATGATACCTACGGTCCATTGACGTGGAATGACCCCAAAATTAAAGCATTTGTTAAATAAGATTTTCAAGTATGGTAGTAAGACTGATATGCTTTCTTTGAAGAACTCTGGTAGAAGATTATCTATTCCTGATGCTTTGCCTGTTTTCAAGTTCTTGACACTATCTAATATTTCCTGTTCAGTTATTTCTTCATCTAAACTGTCGATAAATTGGTCTGAGTGGGACAACATGTTCTGAAGAAGTTCAGTAATGTTGATGCTTTCCTCCACTGTGTAATCCTCTCCACTCTCATTGTATAGCCCCTCAAAATAATTTGCAAACTCTTGTGCACCTATGTTACCCATACTATTTACTTTCTTTCCTTTAACTAACCTCCAAAACTCCTTTGGATCCCTCTGTACAGTTCTCAATTTAGTTCTCATGTTTTCCCTATGTGCTCTCCTTTTAGCCCTCACTAATGCTTTATATTCTAGTTTTGCTTGTTTAAAAATCTTCCAATTATTTTCACATTGAACCCGCCTGTATTTATGAAGACTTCTACTTAGAACTTTTTTTGCCTGTTTACAGTCCAAATCAAACCATTCTTCTTGATTGTTTGGTGTATTCACTCTTTGCCTTGGTTTTTGTCTCATGGGTGCAGCAGCCATCTCCAGCATTTCACCTATTTTTTCTACAGCAGCATCTAATTTATTCAGTTGAAGATTTAAATTTACTTGTTCTAGGAGAACTACAAACCCTATTAGAGCCCAAACTGCAGTACCGCTGACGGTCGTCACCATAAAGAAAGAGACTGTGAAAGTAGGAGTACTTAATACGTTTATTCACATCACAGCAATGCACAATCTAACATTTCGGGTGTGTTACGTTACATGTTGTCCAAAAGTTTCCTCATAATCATTGTAGCAATGTAGCAGGACTAAAAAATTCTTACTTGTAGTTTTATTACTAATCAAATAGCAACAGCGCTAGCCAATTCATTGCACATAATTACACCATACATAAATGTAAGCGAAACAGAATACATCTAACGTTGCTTAATAAACATCTGTAAGCAAAATGACAAATTCGTGGATAAACTATGATAATCACAGACCAAATTTTGTCACATATTCTTATCGTTATGCTTATGCGTAATCTTGCTTTAAAATTTGATAAAGTGGTCAATTCATGCTTGATACATTAAGCAACGAATGACATGGTATAATTAATGACCATGCACCGCTATCAGGAGGTGGATTGTATGATTAACAAACTAACGTCTACAATAAGCCATGTTCTATCAGCCTAGCGCCAATCAAACGCACATCCCAGATCACAGTTTAAAGAAAAATGGGATCTATTAAACAAACATACAGAAACACTGTTACATTTCTTCAACTTCTTCTTTTTTCTCAAATATGTGGCCCTAGAGATAGCGACATTTTACAGGACAGGTACACTTATCAACTCCTGTTTATTCATTTCTTATTACTTAATGCCCTCACGGTATTGTTCGTGAAATGTCTCTCAGATATTGTCATTCTTAAGTTTGAATAGTTGCATTATCGAAAATAAAGTCAAATAAGCCTTGAAATTTGAAACCCCTTTGAGAGCCTTTCGCGATATCCCCATTCCCGAAAAGACGAAAATTTTGCAATTTGACGGTCGTTTTAGCCATTTCTCTGGAGGCGACCAGGAGCGGTACTGCAGATTAGGTTATGATAGGGTATATACTTCCAACCTGTTAAATGTCAAAATATTCAAGACATTAGGCTTCAATTCAGTAACAACTCTGGGAAGTATGTTGAAAGACATTTACAGACTTATGATAACCTTTAAGGCACAAGTTGACATATGAAAGACGAATTTTTAGGGACCGCGCAAGTAGCGCAGGCACCACCATGTCCATCCTTTAGATGCGCCACCTACATTCAAATATGCATCACATTCTGTACCAAATAGGTATATTGAAGATATATATGGACATCATCCGCTTTCTCTTAACAGCCGGCCTTTGGTATTCTACTCAACGTTTCACCTGCTTATGAGGGATCAAGAGGCTGCAAGGGAAGCCTGGCCGTCACGCAGAAAATATTTCAATCTTTCACCCCAACGTCTACTTGAAGACTTTATCAAATTTTCTATGCCATCTTGAACAGACCACAAGATGATACAACAAGGAAGTGTCTAAATTTACAAAATTATACTTACAAAGGAGAATTACAGTTATTTGTAGTTGACTGCACTTTTTTTCACTAAGGTTAAGATTTTTCAGGATCAATATCGTGACAGTATGGTGACGTTACTATACATTTGATTCACCAGAACCAGCTGGCCACCTGGTGCTAGAGCCATACCCGTGAACATCACACCGGGCTCAACGCGGCGGACATGCTCCCCGCTGTCTGTGAACATTTCCACGCTTGAATCATACTCATCTGCCACCAGAATATTACCTGAACTATCCACATAGATTCCCACTGGCATTAATATCCGGCCCTTGCCTCCCAAGCTAAGCTGGTATTGTCCAGTCTCGCTATAGATGTACACAAGGTCAGTTTTGTACATGTCAGTTACCAAATACCGTCCATTTTTGTCTACAGCAATAAAGTTAGGCCACCATTGCGGCGTTTCAATCTTTCGGACCACGGTACCGTTGTAAAGAAGCACCGTGACATCCCCAGCCCCAGAGACTTCTTGTTCTGCCGTAGTGATAGTGACGTAATTCCGAAGTTTGTCGACCGCAATGTCGTGGAAGGTTATGTTTGGGGAGGATGGATGGATTGTTATTATGTGGCGCCCCTTTTTTGTATAGCTGACAATGATTTCTGACGTGTCCGTCTCTCCAATCACCCACAGATGACCCTCCCCGTCGATGGATATGTCTAACGGGTCCATAGCCTCGGATCCTTCCCCCGACACGACCGTCGGAAACTTCCGGAGGTAGGCGCCCTCCATGTTGAAGACTTGAACTGTCCTGTTCAACGTGTCCGCAACAAATATCTCGTTGCTAGGAGACACAGCGGCATTGTTTAATCCCGAAAACCTGCCGGCTTTAGAACCACGTCCGCCAAAGGTAATTTTAGATATCGTCTGGTTGACTGCTTGCATCTGAATCGCTGGAAAATTATAGATTATAGTTTTTATGCATTAGAAAGTCTTGAGGACTTCATATTTAAATCCAATTGACTGCATGCAAAAAATACATGGTGCAATGGAGAGAAGTATTCAATATTGATTTTAATTGTGAGTGAATTAATGAATGAATAAATGAATAAATCATCATCGTATTGATTGTTAAAGCCTGGTCAAATATGTAATTATAACAATAATTGATTACAGCAAATCCATAATGTTACTTCATCTGAAATAGTAACATGTAAGAGGAAATTTTCGGAAGTCTCGTTATCTATTCTATTCTATTAACTCTATTCAGACCGGGCTTTTTTGGTCATCCCTGGACCGTGGAAGGGGGGGGGGGGGTTGAGGCCACCCACTTCTAAGTCCTATAACTCTTAAACGACGTGTTGTATGGCCACCAATTTTTTAGAACATGATGTAGACATAATATCTGACAAGTATAAGATGTTTGACGGTACGTTGTCGTAATGTGACGTCATTATGACGTCATCAATTTGATTATATTGGCCAAACCCATGAAAAAGGGGCATTCTCCGAAAACTTCAAGCTATACTACAAAATGTAACAGCAAGTGCATATAACAGAATAATGATGTTTGTTTGTTACGACTTGTGTTGCCAATAGCAATATCAATGACGTCAAAATGACATCATAAAATGACGTCATTCACATCTAAGATACCAGTTGGGCTCCGCCACATTATATCCACCACCTTGAAATTTCAAAAATCCTTTTTTTGCAACAAATTATCACAAAAGGCAATGGAAATGGACTTAATACATTCATCTAGATGTTTTTTTATGAAAAAATACCAGGTAGTTACAAATTCTAAGGGATGATATTAAAGCTAGTTATTCTTTATCTGGCCATACGGTCCGCCATCTTGGATTTGGGCTGATGACGTCATCAAATTAGCATAATTTATGCATATCCAATTATGAAAGATATTCTTAATAACATAAGATTTCATTTATGTCAGAAAATAGCAGTAATATAGAAAATGAACGTGAAAAATACATTGTTAGAACTGAAATTAGCGATCTTTGGCAACTGCCTGTAAACAAACGGTTACCATGGCAACACGAAAAAAATGGAAAATTTGTCAACTTCATGACATTGTTACCAACAATATTTTAGGAAAACTCACCAAATTTGGTGGCTCTAGCATAAGCCGTTCTTGCGTTATATGACATCGAAGTTGGCGCAGGCCTCAAAAGCCCCCCCCCCCCCCCCCCGTCTGAATCGGGTTAAACAGAACAGTTTACGAGGGGTGATCAATAAGTTCCCGGCCTCACCAGAAATAACAAGCACAACTCAGATTTTGAGTCACAACTTCATAGTATGAAGCCTTTTATCAATATCCTCCAAATTACACATCATTGGAGTCATTACTTTCCGGCATTCGTTTTTCCTAAATTGGAAGGTAAGTTGCGACAAAAAGAAGGGTGAAGTGTGATCAGACAATTTGACCTGCACACCTCAGGTTGCAGATCAATTGTCCACTTTTTTTTCGTTATCCCTTACCTAACGTTACTGGGTGTCGCCTGCAACGTAATGATCACAATAATTTGAATTTGGGTACACATTCATATAAGACTTTATACATGTACTCGGGGTTATCAATAAGTCTTCGACTTCACCGAGAAATAATACGCACAGCTCAGATTTCGAAGCGTAGATGTCAAGTATAAAGTCTTTTATAAATATGTACCAAAATTCAAATCATTGTGATCATTACTTTGCAGGCGACACCCAGTAATGTTAGGTAAGGGAGAAGGAAAAAGCGTGGACAATTGACCTGACCTGAGGTGTGCGGGTCAAATTGCGCTGCTGGAAGTCAGACACCCAATTCTTTTTGCTTGAAATAGGAAGAGAATCATTATCAAACATTTTGACAATGTCTTTTGAAAATTTACGGCATGGGGAACTCGACCCACACATGTCTGATCATAATTCACACCACTTTTTTCTCGCCACTTATACCTTCTGATTTGCAAGAAACGAATGCCTGTAAAGTGATGACTTGCAGTGATTTGAAATTTGGCGGATATTGATAAAAGGCTCCATACTGTGAAGTTGTGCCTCAAAATTTGAGTTGTACTCATTATTTCTGGGTGAGGCCGAGAACTTGTTGATCACCCCTCGTAAGTAGCAATTACTTCCGAAATAATACCTTCAGTGCTGGCAGCAGGTGCATGTGTAGATGATGTGTATTCCACATGTCGGTTGGTATCCGCTTGGACTGTGACGTTCTGTGTACATATAACATATTCATAATGAAACAAGACAAACCGTCGGTCTTAAAACATTTCTGTTCTTTTATCTCCACCATAATTGAAAAGCGTGGAGAGGTTTGATTTATCTAGTTCTATCTTAGTTCTATCTTTTATCTGTTAAATGTATTTCTTCAGCATGTCTTGTTGTGACCTGTACTTGGCCCGGTGTGGCAAAATGTGCAATAAAGATATTCATTTATTATAACGATCCAGTCGGCCATACCTAGGATGGGTAGACGACAAAAGAGTAACTGAGAAGAACTAGGGAATTTGATAATGTATGACAAATATGTACATACAACGAATCTTAAATCTCAATTATGGCAGTTGTAATAATTGATACACGTATCCATATAAATCGAAGCCAAGTATCATGGAGTATGGGGAGTATTGACCAAAGGTTAGAATGAAAATGAACGGCTCACCGTAGTCGTGTGAGCAATGTCTAGTTTCGCTGGCTTGACCGAAGTCGGAAGGAGCAGGGCTAGTGAAACAACCAGCGCCATCACGAACACACTTGTAGTCACACAGCATGCTGAGCAGATGACGTCAACAGCATCAGGCATTAATAAGTTTATTGCAAATTCTTGCCCGCGGGCTACTTGCAGGTAAGATGAGAGATTCAAACAGTGTAACGAAAACAATATAGCAAGTGTCTACTCTAGTCTAAAAGCTGACTCTAGATTCTGGGTTATTGTCTTTTCCAAAGACAGTAGAAGGCAAAAGATGTGTGGGTTTTGATCATAAATTATAAATACAATACATACACTTTCATTCTAAAGGTAAAATGTAATAAATGCTAGGAAAAAACCCCAAGACTTTGCTGCGCATTACAAAATGTCATAACGTTCTTATATATCCAATACGACCAAAAACATGTACTGCCAAATGAGTCAACGGGGTCGCATGGTGGATTTAGGGCAGTTGGATTAATACTGTCAGCACATAACAGCGATACGTGTGTCAAGATAGCTAAGGTGGCAAAATACTCAATAGCATGGACATATAGTTTGAAAGAACTTTTTGATTACCTCCTTCTAAGTTTGGTCGCAGATTATTTGGGATGTACATAGGGTTGGGGCGCAAGTTGTCCTGTCGGTACATGGGGTTTGGGCGTAACACGTTCTGTTCGTACATAGGATTAGGAGAGAGTACATGTATGCCCCTAGCTGCTGTACAAGACGCTAGGATTGCAGCACCCGTCTGTTCATCAGTGAAGCTTCCTCCCTGTCCTCTCACCTGGTTTTCTGTATAAACAGTATGGACTTAAAGAATGAAGGGCTGTGATAATTGTCGTGACCTCAATGATCTATTACTAGGGGTGGGTACCCGTACGGTGTACCGGTACAAGACCGTGTTGGACCGCCCCAGAAAAACCGGACCTAAAAAAAAAATCAGTGGATCGGATGTTTGACCTATTCGAAAATGAACAGATTACACCGGCAGGCGTTCACCTGTTTTGGGGCATACACGTCCAAGAAATTAACAAGAGCGAAGTAGAGGAGAGCTGATAGTCATTTTTACCAAGCTTGTACGGTCAAAATTGGTCTAAAATAGAATCAGTTAGTGTTGTTTACATGAAGATAGAACTTTTAAGCGCCAATGGATGACGGATACTCCACCAAACAGAATCCACTGTATCGAAATGGACCGTTGTTTTGTGTATATCGCCCATTCATAAATCTTTACAAATAATTAGGTCAAGTGTGTGTGTGTAGGGGGTGTTGTGTATATGTGCGGGTGTGTGGCTGTAGGTGCATGCGCTTGTGCGCGCGCTCGCTTGTGTGAGTGTGTGTGTGCACATGACATGACAGTGCGTATTGTATGCGCTGTGTCTTGTAGATGTAGTACATAGGGTTTAATATACGGCTTTTCTGTAGTCGAAGAAGGGTGTGTTGGTAAGGAAATAGCTACATTGCCTAAACAGAAAACAGTCCTTATCATAATGATTATAATCTATAGATTTAAAATAAATGATAAGCAATTGATTTGAAAAACATATCGAAATTGTCTTGGACAAAGTGTGAAATGAAATGATGTTTTCAATGTGCATTTATCATAATTTTGTGGCTGTTTGTGCGGCGTACTTACCAAAACTGGTGTTATGTTGTATACTGGCGAACTGCGCATCATCAGCCGAGAGGCCAGTCAGTGTGTGGTTATCATAATGATGAGTGTCCTGTTCGTCATACGTAACGGCGTATGGCTGAATGTCCGAGCCATCTCCTAGTTCACTGTTGTCTCTCCCGTTACTGATATCTTGATCATAAGCGACTGCATACGGACTGATAGAGTCGTGGTCTGAGGGTATTATGCCGCCTGGATTTCTTATGTCTGAGTTAGAATCATTATCCAACGGTTCAGCAACAGTTTTGGGTTCACTTCTATCACTTTCAACATTCTGTGCTTCGCTGCTTGTGTTAGCATCACTTCCTTCTTGGCTACATCTATACACAGCCGATGCCACTTGTTCTTGACAGGTACCTTCCAACTGGTATGCCGCTGTATCGTTTTCTTTACTACCGGCAGTACCATATGTGTTAGCATCACTTCCATCTTGGTTACATTTGTACACAGCCGATGCCACTTCTTCTTGACACCTGGTACCTTCCAACTGATAGGCCGCTATATCGTTTTCTTTACTACTAGCAGTACCATATGTGTCTCTAGGCGGACGGCTGTCTTCAGATTCTACGGATTCTACAGATTGCAGCGGTTCTTCTGCGTAGACTGGTGAAATGTCCTCCTGCTCTTCAAAGCTGAACTGGACCTGGCAGTGATGCTGAGATTGAACAGTATTTTGATCCAAAGTTTCTTCTGTGCAATCAGAAGAGTTACATTGTGCGGGTTCCATACTATTTGTCGCTGTCAGAGCAGTGTTAAACCGAAGTCAGTAGAGTCGCCAGCAGCCTCAGCGTTCATTGTATCCATCTTGAGTACGAGTGGTCACAAATGAATCTACAAAAATTACCGTCCTTCCAAAAAATCTGTAGTTTTTAACTCTATCAGCATTCTATCCGTTCGTTGGGAAAATAAGAGAGGAAAACTAGCCTACCTCGTTGTTTTGTAGTGAAGCGATGTCTGGCGATTGATTCCTGGTGGCTCTACTTGCTGGGCATGATTTTTAATTATGACGTCAGTCAGTAGACAATCTTTCCACGCCACGAAATAGGGCCAGGGCAATACGTCTAAACCAATAAGTGAAACAATATAATACAAACAAGAATATTCATGAAAAAATGTACCAGATCTTATGAAAACCTGTTTCAAACACTGAAACAAATCTTATATCAAGGTGGCTAGATTGATATCTCCACGACTTTCAATTTCTTTTCTCTTTTTATCGAGAAAGTTAACTTTTTGGACTTCTGGATTACGCCTTCTGGATGTACGGAATGGACCACATGGCGAAGCTGCAGGTGTCACAGGAATTTTGTTTTATGGGTATGAATTTTATCTAAGACGTCAGTAGACAATCTTTCTACGCCCAAAATAGGGCAATAAATGAAACTCCAGATAAATAATATGTTTTATGGGTATGAGTTTTATGGGTAAACAAACATGGATTCAAATCTTACATTAAGGGCTTTAGATTGTCTTCATATTAGTGTCAGTTTTTCCTTATTTTTGGGGGGGTCGAGAAAGTTAACTTTTTGGGCTTCTGGATTACGCCTTCTATTTTCTGCTGCAGGTGTCGCGGCAATTTTGTTGGTTACGAGTTTTATTCAAGACGTCAGTAGACAATCTTTCTATGCCACGCAAAAGGGCAATAAGTCTAGCTAATAAGTGAAACTCCAGATAAACAAGAATATTAATGAAAATATGTACTAAATGCCGTAAAACATCGGGTAAACAAAAACTGAGACAAATCTTACATTAAGGGCGTTTAATTGTCTTCTTTACAGTGTCATGTTTTTCATTTTTTGGTCGAGAAAGTAAACTTTACGTTCGAGCTTCTGGATTACGCTCTCTGAATATATCTACGGAATTTGATATTGTGAAGCTGCAGGTGTAACGGCAAGTTTGCCGCCTGCCAAATGATTGGCCCGACACTGTTTGGGGGTACTGTATACCAGACAGACGTGCGTCAGGCTCTTATGGGACCTGATAATTTTCAAGAAGAAGTCTGCGCGGGTTTTGGAAGGATGGGTCACGCTCTGGAGATTAACCCTAATCCAACCCTAACGCTACACTAAACCCTAATCTAAGCCTAGGGCCCAAACCAGCATGTAATCATAGCCCTAATCCAACGGTAACCCATGTCCTAACCCTAACTCCACGAAGGCGCATTACTTAATCTGGCCATTATTTGACTGGGCATTTATTTGATGCGACAAAAGGTTGCTGACTGCTATGTTCACAGGGAAACGTACATGTACTATTATTGAAACACATGTTTCATATTTGTTTACAATATTTGATGAGTTTTATTGCAGCCAAACCCTTCCTGAAAAATGAATATGTAGTATATTCTACTGTCTTCAATACCATTACCAAAAATAATCTCTTCCCTGCATTATTAAAAGTCAATAATTTTCTTCTCAATACAATAAAGCCACTGTATTAACAAAGGTCAACAAGATATTCCATATTTTAAAGTAATTTACCATAGAGACAGAAGTAAAATGCAAGTTGACAGATTGAATAGAAACTGTTGACAATATATCATTGGCCGTAACCTATAATAAAAGTAAATGAATAAGAAATGTACGATTTAGTTGATAGCATTTACTATACAGAATATAAACACTTTCAATCTCAATGAAGCAGGTAGGTGCCGACTGCCATGTTGGTGTCCCTATTTGCATTTCAATGGATCATAGCTAGCTCAAGTGTACTCAGTATTTTTGTTCTTCTTGTATTCACTTATTACAGCTGTAGACATTTAATGGTGGTTATTTGAGGGGGCCGGGTCAGAAGATCTTTAAATGTCTGAAAATGCTTGAGGTATGATTCATTGACCTGCAAATAGAGACACCAACATGACACTGATGACATCACATGACTTTAGAGTTCTAAATGAATATCTCTGGTACCTGTTATTCCAGCTTGTTGTGTTAGATTATATGAACAGAGAGTAATATACACAAAATTATGCACGAAGGTGAATTACAGTTTGTTGTTGACGGAACAAAAGTTACTGTCCTTTTTTGTGCCAAAACAGCTACTTCTTTCAGGACAGGATCAATAGCGTGACAGTATGGTGACGGTATCATGAATTTCATTCACTAGAACCAGCTGGCCACCTGGTGCTACAGCTATTCCCGTGAACATCACACCGGGCACAACGCGGCGGACATGCTCCCCGCTGTCTGTGAACATTTCTAAGCTTACATCATACCCATCTGCCACTAGAACATTACCTGAACTGTACACACAGATTCCCATGGGCGTTGATATCCGGCCCTCACTTCCAAAACTAAACTGGTATTGTCCAGTCTCGCTATAGACATACACAAGGTCGCGAGTTTTATAAACGTCAGTTACCAAATATCGTCCATTTCTGTCTACAGTAATAAAGTTAGGCCACCCTTGCCGCGTTTCAAACTTTCAGACCACGGTACCATTGTAAAGAAGCACCATGACTTCCCTAGAGACTCGAGATCCTTGCGCATTTTCTGCTATGACGATGACGTGATTCCGAAGTGTGTCGACCGCAATGTCGTTGAAGGTCGTGAATAGGGAAGGTGGATGGATTGTGATTATGTGGCGTCCCGTTTTCGTGTACCGGACAAGGATCAGTTCTAACGAGACGGTCTCTCCAATCACCCACAGATGACCCTTCCCGTCAATGGACATGTCGTACGGGTTCATAGTCTCGGATCCTTCCACAGACACGACCGTCGGGAACTTCCGGAGGTAGACGCCCTCCATGTTAAAGACTTGAACTCTCCTGTTAAACGTGTCCGCAACAAATACCTCGTTGCTAGGCGACACAGCGGCATTGCTTACTCCAGAAAACCTGACGACTTTAGAACCATGTCCGCCGAAGGTAACATTAGTTATGGTCCGGTTGACTTCTTGGATCTCAATCTCTGAAAAAAAAAGATCATCGTTTTCATGCAGTAAAAGGGTTTTGAGAACTTCACATTTAGACACATTTTACTTCAGAAAAAATACATAGTGTATGCAATGGGGTATTCAATACTGTTTTTTATTGTGAATAAATGAATGAATGAATGAATAAATAAATGAATGAATGAATGAATGAATGAAGGAAGGAAGGAAGGAAGGAAGGAAGGAATGACTCACATAATCATATCGTATTGATTGATTATGCCAAGTCAAATATGTAATTATAACAATAAATGATTACAGCAAATCAATAGTGTTACTTCATGTGAAAAAGTAATCTGTGAGAGTAAATTTTCGGAAGTATTGCTATTTATTCCATTCTATTCTATTAAAGCGAACAGTTTAGATAGCAATATATCCGAAATAATACCTTCAGTGCTGGCAGCAGGTGCATGTGTAGATGATGTGTATTCCACATGTCGGTCAGCATCCGCTTGGACTGTGGCGTTCTGTGTCATCATCGCCATTATCAGTCCCGTGGCGTTCTGTGGACATGTAACATATCCAGTCGGCCATACCTAGGATGAGCAGACGACAAAAGAGAAGAACCAGGGCATTGGGTGCCATGATGTATGACAAATATGTGCATATAATGGATCTGAAATCTCAATAGCAGTTGTAATAATCCCGATACACTTACACGTATCCATATAGATTGGAGCCAAATATCGCGGGGTATGGCGAGTATTTTGACCAACAGTTAGAATGAAAATAAACGACTTACCGTATTCGTGTGAGCAGTTCTTTCTTTCGCTGGCTTGACCGAAGTTGGAAGGAGCAAGGCTAGTGAAACAACCAGCGCCATCACGAACACACTCGCGGTCACACAGCATGTGGCAAGAAACACACGGCTAGGACCTGCCGAGCAGATGACGTGAACAGCATCAGGCATAAAATATGACATCTAGAGTGTCACTCGCGTGTTTATCATCAAGAGAATACTGTGAATGTGCTACAGTAGATGTGACGTGTACGTTGAGATGTTTTAAAGGGCAAATATTTACAATTAATTTTGACATGATTATCAATGAAATGCAGGGAAAATATCTACATGATGATTTGGGGAGGGATGGTTTAGTTATTTTGGACAACATATTCGGAAGTAAATTAGCATTAATGGACTGATAAATCATTGGAGCTGATCTACAATATTGAAAAACAACCGCCAAGTTGCGAAAAGATTGATCATTTCAGAAATGAGTATTTGACAAAATGTTAACAAATGGTCTCGTTCATATTTAAGGCTGGAATACATTTAATCGACATTTGATATAACAGTGGTCAAAAATACATACAAACACAATTCATATACTTTCATACTAGGGTTAAAAATGCAACAGATGCTAGAAAAAACAACACAAGACTTTAATGCATTATATGCTTCGCATTACGATATGTGATAACGTTCTTATCCTACATTTGTATATGACCAAATATATGTACTGCCAAATGAGTCAACGGGGTCGCATGGTGAATTTAGGGCAGTTGGATCCATATTGTGAGCACATTAGAGCGATGTGTTTTGGTGTGTCTTGGTGGAAAATACACAATAGCATGGGCATATAATTTTGTGATTACCTCCTCCTGCATTTGGTCGCAGATTATTTGGGATGTACATAGGGTTGGGGTGCAAGTTGTCCTGGTACATGGGGTTTGGACGTAACACGTTCTGTTCGTACATAGGATTAGGAGAGAGGATGCCCCTAGCTGCTGTACAAGACGCTAGGACTGCAGCACCCGTCTGTTCATCAGTAGAGCTTCCTCCTTGTCCTCTCGTCTGTTTTTCTGAATAGACAGTATGGACTTAAATAATGAAGACTTGTGATCATTGTCGTGACCTCATTTTATCTATTAACTCGATCACAGCATTATGATTATAGTACTTATTATACTGCTTAATTGTTGAGACTTTCTGTAATTGCAACATATATACTACAATATCTCCTCTCGCGGCTCTCCACGCCAATGTGAGTACATTTTTCTAGAGCCACTGTGCTGTGTTCCGTACTGGTTGCCATGTTTAATATGACGTCACTGACGTGCTTGATTGGATTACCTTGAACCAAAATCCTCGAGTCTGAAGAATAATCTTTGATGGCGCAATGTCCAATAACAGGAAAAGGGTGTATATTTGGTGCAAATGCTAACGTGTGTGTTAATTGAATAATACTATCTTGGTTGTGGAATATAAACAGAAAATGTTGTACTTCTGTTTCGTACGCCCTTTAATAACATAATCTTGCGACTGTTTGTGCAACGTACTTACCAAAACTGGTGTTATGTTGTATACAGGCGCTCTGCAAATCATCAGCCGACAGGCCAGTCTGTGTTTGGTTTTCATAATGATTAGTATCCTGTTCGTCATGCGTAACGGCGTATGGCTGAATGTCCGAGCCGTCTCCTTGTTCATCATCTCTCGTGTTATTGTCATCTCGATCATAAGCGACTGCATAAGGACTGATACACTCGTGGTCTGAGGGTTTTACGCTGTGATGATTTCTTATGTTTGGGGTACAATTATCGAATACATTGTCTGAGTTAGAATCATTATCCAACGGTTCAACAACAGCTTTTGGTTGAGTTCTATCACTTTCAACATTCTCTGCTTCGCTGCTTGTGTTAGCATCACTTCCTTCTTGGCTACATTTGTACACAGCCGATGCCACTTGTTCTTGACAGGTACCTTCCAACTGGTAGGCCGCTATATCGTTTTCTTTACTACTGGCAGTACCATATGTGTTAGCATCACTTCCATCTTGGTTACATTTGTACACAGCCGATGCCACTTCTTCTTGACACCTGGTACCTTCCAACTGGTAGGCCGCTGTATCGTTTTCTTTACTACTGGCAGTACCATATGTGTCTCGCGGCGGACGGTCTTCAGATTCTACGGATTCTACAGATTGCAGCGGTTCTTCTGCGTAGACTGGTGAAATGTCCTCCTGCTCTTCAAAACTGAACTGGACCTGGCAGTGATGCTGAGATTGAACAGTATTTTGCTCCAAAGTTTCTTCTGTGCAATCAGAAGAGTTACATTGTGCGGGTTCCATACTATTTGTCGCTGTCAGAGCAGTGTTAAACCGAAGTCAGTAGAGTCGCCGGCAGCCTCAACGTTCATTGTATCCATCTTGAGTACGAGTGGTCACAAATGAATCTACGAAAATTACCGTCCTTCCAAAAAAATCTGTAGTTTTTAACTCTATCAGCATTTTATCCGTTCGTTGGGAAAAATAAGAGAGGAAAACTAGCCTTCCTCGTTGTTTTGTAGTGAAGCGATGTCTGGCGATTGATTCCTGGTGGCTCTACTTGTAGGGTATGAGTTTTAATTATGACGTCAGTCAGTAGACAATCTTTCCACGCCACGAAATAGGGCCAGGGCAATACGTCTAAACCAATAAGTGAAACAATATAATACAAACAAGAATATTCATGAAAAAATGTACCAGATCTTATGAAAACCTGTTTCAATCACTGAAACAAATCTTATATCAAGGTGGCTAGATTGTATCCACGACTTTCAATTTCTTTTCTCTTTTTATCGAGAAAGTTAACTTTTTGGACTTCTGGATTACGCCTTCTGGATGTACGGAATGGTCCACATGGTGAAGCTGCAAGTGTCACAGGAATTTTGTTTCATGGGCCCGGGTATGACTTTTATTCAAGACGTCAGTAGACAATCTTTCTACGCCCGAAATAGGGCAATAAATGAAACTCCAGATAAATGATATTACACAAGCTAAGAATATTCAATATTTACTAGATACCGTAAAATAACGGGTAAACAAACATGGATTCAAATCTTACATTAAGGGCTTTAGATTGTCTTCATATTAGATCTAGTGTCATTTTTTCCTTCTTTTTTTTTTGGTCGAGAAAGTTAACTTTTTGGGCTTCTGGATTTCGCCTTCTATTTTCTGAATGTACGGAATGGTCCACATGGCGAAGCTGCAGGTGTCACGGGAATTATGTTGGGTACGAGTTTTATTCAAGACGTCAGTAGACAATCTTTCTATGCCACGCAAAAGGGCAATAAGTCTAGCTAATAAGTGAAACTCCAGATAAACGAGAATATTGATGAAAATATGCACTAAATGCCATAAAACATCGGGTAAACAAAAACTGAGACAAATCTTACATTAAGGGCGTTTAATTGTCTTCTTTACAGTGTCATGTTTTTCATTTTTTGGTCGAGAAAGTAAACTTTACGTTCGATCGCGAGCTTCTGGATTACGCTTTCTGAATATATCTACGGAATTTGATATTGTGAAGCTGCAGGTGTAACGGCAAGTTTGCCACCTGCCAAATGATTGGCCCGACACTGTTTGGGGGTACTGTATACCAGACAGACGTGCGTCAGGCTCTTATGGGACCTGACAATTTTCAAGAAGAAGTCTGCGCGGGTTTTGGAAGGATGGGTCACGCTCTGGAGATAAACCCTAATCCAACCCTAACGCTACACTAAACCCTAATCTAAGCCTTATCCTAGGGCCCAAACCAGCATGTAATCATAGCCCTAATCCAACGGTAACCCATGTCCTAACCCTAACTCGACGAAGGCGCATTACTTCATCTGGCCATTATTTGACTGGACAGTTATTTGATGCGACAAAAGGTTGCTGACTGCTATGTTCACAGGGAAACGTACATGTACTATTATTGAAACACATGTTTCATATTTGTTTACAATATTTGATGAGTTTTATTGCAGCCAAACCCTTCCTGAAAAATGAATATGTAGTATATTCTACTGTCTTCAATACCATTACCAAAAATAATCTCTTCCCTGCATTATTAAAAGTCAATAATTTTCTTCTCAATACAATAAAGCCACTGTATTAACAAAGGTCAACAAGATATTCCATATTTTAAAGTAATTTACCATAGAGACAGAAGTAAAATGCAAGTTGACAGATTGAATAGAAACTGTTGACAATATATCATTGGCCGTAACCTATAATAAAAGTAAATGAATAAGGAATGTACGATTTAGTTGATAGCATTTACTAAGACCATTATCTATACAGAATATAAACACTTTCAATCTCAATGAAGCAGGTAGGTGCCGACTGCCATGTTGGTGTCCCTATTTGCATTTCAATGGATCATATAGCTAGCTCAAGTGTACTTAGTATTTTTGTTTTAGGTGTTCTTCTTGTATTCACTTATTACAGCTGTAGACATTCAATGGTGGTTATTTGAGGGGGGCAGAAGATCTTTAAATGTCTAGAACGCTTGAGGTATGATTCATTGACCTGCAAATAGAGACGCCAACATGACACTGATGACATCACATGACTTAAGAGTTCTAAATGAATATCTCTGGTACCTGTTATTCCAGCTTGTTGTGTTAGATTATATAAACAGAGAGTGATATACACAAAATTATACTCACGAAGGAGAATTACAGTTTGTTGTTGACGGAACAAAAGTTACTGTACTTTTTTGTGTCAAAACAGCTACTTCTTTCAGGACAGGATCAATAGCGTGACAGTATGGTGACGGTATCATGAATTTCATTCACTAGAACCAGCTGGCCACCTGGTGCTACAGCTATTCCCGTGAACATCACACCGGGCACAACGCGGCGGACATGCTCCCCGCTGTCTGTGAACATTTCTAAGCTTACATCATACCCATCTGCCACTAGAACAAATTTACCTGAACTGTACACACAGATTCCCATGGGCGTTGATATCCGGCCCTCACTTCCAAAACTAAACTGGTATTGTCCAGTCTCGCTATAGACATACACAAGGTCGCGAGTTTTATAAACGTCAGTTACCAAATATCGTCCATTTCTGTCTACAGTAATAAAGTTAGGCCACCCTTGCCGCGTTTCAAACTTTCGGACCACGGTACCATTGTAAAGAAGCACCATGACTTCCCTAGAGACTCGAGCTCCTTGCGCATTTTCTGCTATGACGATGACGTGATTCCGAAGTGTGTCGACCGCAATGTCGTTAAAGGTCGTGAATAGGGAAGGTGGATGGATTGTGATTATGTGGCGTCCCGTTTTCGTGTACCGGACAAGGATCAGTTCTAACGAGTCGGTCTCTCCAATCACCCACAGATGACCCTTCCCGTCAATGGACATGTCGTACGGGTTCATAGTCTCGGATCCTTCCACAGACACGACCGTCGGGAACTTCCGGAGGTAGACGCCCTCCATGTTAAAGACTTGAACTCTCCTGTTAAACGTGTCCGCAACAAATACCTCGTTGCTAGGCGACACAGCGGCATTGCTTACTCCAGAAAACCTGACGACTTTAGAACCATGTCCGCCGAAGGTAACATTAGTTATGGTCCGGTTGACTTCTTGGATCTCAATCTCTGAAAAAAAAGATCATCGTTTTCATGCAGTAAAAAGGTTTTGAGAACTTCACATTTAGACACATTTTACTTCAGAAAAAGTACATAGTGTATGCAATGGGGTATTCAATACTGTTTTTTATTGTGAATAAATGAATGAATGAATGAATGAATGAATGAATGAATGAATGAATGAATGAATGAAGGAAGGAAGGAAGGAAGGAAGGAAGGAAGGAAGGAAGGAAGGAAGGAATGACTCACATAATTATATCGTATTGATTGATTATGCCAAGTCAAATATGTAATTATAACAATAAATGATTACAGCAAATCGATAGTGTTACTTCATGTGAAAAAGTAACCTGTGAGAGTACATTTTCTGAAGTATTGCTATTTATTCCATTCTATTCTATTAAAGAGAACAGTATAGATAGCAATACTTCCGAAATAATACCTTCAGTGCTGGCAGCAGGTGCATGTGTAGATGATGTGTATTCCACATGTCGGTCAGTATCCGCTTGGACTGTGGCGTTCTGTGTCATCATCGCCATTATCAGTCCCGTGGCGTTCTGTGGACATGTAACATATCCAGTCGGCCATACCTAGGATGAGCAGACGACAAAAGAGAAGAACCAGGGCATTGGGTGATGTATGACAAATATGTACATATAATGGATCTTAAATCTCAATAGCAGTTGTAATAATCCTGATACACGTACACGTATCCATATAGATTGGAGCCAAATATCGCGGGGTATGGCGAGTATTTTGACCAACAGTTAGAATGAAAATAAACGACTTACCGTATTCGTGTGAGCAGTGCTTTCTTTCGCTGGCTTGACCGAAGTCGGAAGGAGCAAGGCAAGTGAAACAACCAGCGCCATCACGAACACACTCGCGGTCACACAGCATGTGGCAAGAAAAACACGGCTACGACCTGCCGAGCAGATGACGTCAACAGCATCAAGCATAAAATATGACATCTAGAGTGTCACTCGCGCGTTTATCATCAAGAGAATACTGTGAATGTGCTACAGTAGATGTGACGTGTACGTTGAGATGTGTAAAAGGACAAATATTTACAATTAATTTTGAAATGATTATCAATGAAATGCAAGTAAAATATCTACATGATAATTTGGGGAGGGATGGTTTAGTTATTTTGGACAACATATTCGGAAGTAAATTAGCATTAATGGACTGATAAATCATTGGAGCTGATCTACAATATTGAAAAACAACCGCCAAGTTGCGAAAAGATTGATCATTTCAGAAGTGAGTATTTGACAAAATGGTAACAAATGGTCTCGTTCATATTTAAGGCTGGAATACATTTAATCGACATTTGATATAACAGTGGTCAAAAATACATACAAACACAATTCATATTACTTCCATACTAGGGGTAACTAGAGTTCGGCGACCTCATACCTCCATGAAAATTTAGAGCTTTTGTAAATTTCATGCAAATGACTACCATTTACATAATTTATGTATGGCGATGTTCATTATTGACTAACGTACACATGTCACAATTATGAAATTCTCAATATTAGTCATTATGTGGATATGCTATTTCTGTATATATTATGCAAATCAGTTCCTCACTTGCATATTTGGTATCTGCTTATCTCTCACCTATCATAAATTACATGTGTTACATTTACGTAAGTTCAGCTATTGAAAACAATGGAATTGTACAATTTCCTCATTAATTATGCAAATTAAGTCCTCATTTGCATGAAATGTATATCATTATAAACATCTTTGCCTAAGCTACCTGTATGCCAAAAATGATGGCAATCCATCATTCCTTTCTATAGTTATCCTCTTTGGAGTGTCTTGACAAAAACACCCCTGCAGTTCCACAATTACATGTTAGGGGGCTGAAACTTGCCCCACTTTGCCATGACGTTGAAAGCTATCTACCACCCAAATATCAAAACCATATCATGTCGGGTACAAGAGATACATTGAAAAACTGCTAAGATAGAATAAGCTCATTGATTATGCAAATGTAATCTAATTTTGCATAATTTGTATTTTATCTTGTATAACATTGTCTAAGGTACTTACATACCCAAAATCATGAAAATCCATTGTTTCCTTCTTGAGTTATCCACTTCAGAAGTTTCTGACAAAAATGCCTCTGCTATCCTAAAACCAGACGCTAGGGGGCCCAAACTTATGTCAGTTATTCCTGAGCACAAGAGCTATCTAACACTCAAAAATTGGGATCATATCTTGTTCAGAACACGAGATAGCAAAACCGAAAGTGGCGCTGCAGTACCAAGGAAAGTTGCTAGGGGGCCCAAAATCTAATCGTTTCTAGCTTTCGTCACACCCCACCAACACACCAAATATGAAACTAATCCATCCAGCCGTTCTTGAGTTATCTTGTTGACAGACAGACAGACACACAAACGCAGGGTAAAATATAACCTCCATGACATATCATGGAGGTAAAAATGCAACAGATGCTAGAAAAAACAACACAAGACTTTAATGCATTATATGCTTCGCATTACGATATGTGATAACGCTCTTATATATCCTATATGACCAAATACATGTACTGCCAAATGAGTCAACGGGGTCGCATGGTGAATTTAGAGCAGTTGGATCCATATTGTGAGCACATAAGAGCGATGTGTTTTGGTGTGTCTTGGTGGAAAATACTCAATAGCATGGACATATAATCTTGTGATTACCTCCTCCTGCATTTGGTCGCAGATTATTTGGGATGTACATAGGGTTGGGGTGCAAGTTGCCCTGGTACATGGGGTTTGGACGTAACACGTTCTGTTCGTACATAGGATTAGCAGAGAGTATGCCCCTAGCCGCTGTACAAGACGCTAGGACTGCAGCACCCGTCTGTCCATCAGTAGCGCTTCCTCCTTGTCCTCTCGTCTGTTTTTCTGAATAAACAGTATGGACTTAAACAATGAAGACTTGTGATCATTTTCGTGACCTCATTTTATCTATTAACTCGATCACAGCACTATAATAGTACTTATTATACTGCTTAATCGTTGTGACTTTCTGTAATGGCAACATACTACAATATCTCCTCTCGCGGCTCTCCACGCCAATGTGAGTACATTTTTCTAGAGCCACTGTGCTGTGTTCCGTACTGGTTGCCATGTTTAATATGACGTCACTGACGTGCTTGATTGGATTACCTTGAACCAAAATCCTCGAGTCTGAATAATAATCTTTGATGGCGCAATGTCCAATAACAGGAAAAGGGTGTATATTTGGTGCAAATGCTAACGTGTACAGTCAAACCTGTATTAGCGGCCACCTTTGCATAACGGCCACCTGCCCATAGTGGCCACTTTTTGTCGGTCCCTTGGATTCGTAATGATTAAGAAATAGGCTTAGCGGCCACCTGTCCAACGCGGCCACGGCCACACGATTTCCGGTCCCGCAGGTACAAAAACACTGCCGATAACGGCCACGCGGACCGCTAATCTATGTTTCGGCACGCGTTCGGCCATATACAGCGGCCGTATCTTCACCCCACTCCGGATTTAAAACCTGCTTGACTTATTTTCAAAACAAAACTTCGTAAACTGGCGCTACCCATACCCGCTGACAAACGAGGTCATTTAAGGTCAATAGACAACACCAATATTACGGAGGTAAATTCTGTTAAAGTTACGTTCTAATACACTATCGCTTAGGTTAATTCACATCACAAAAATTTCTAAATAAATTGTTACAAAGAGAAAATGATATGAACTTCAGACTATGAAGGATTTTATTCTTACATTTATTAAGAGATAAGTCTAAAATGACGTGACTTTTCTTGTGAGTAACCACATTAGCATAATGGGCGAATCTGACGTGTGAACGCGAGCGGGAACACACGGACGGCGAAGTATCAAAGGATACAAGACGAAAGATCAAAGAAATATGACTATACCGGTCTCTTCAGACAATATCAACTGTAGAACATTTAAAACTTTTTATAGCTTTTGTTTTCTTAATACATATAGTGTAAAAATCATTGAAGTACATGTACAGTACTGTATTATGTGAATAAAGATCGGTGGGTACTAAAACCATGTGTAACTTATTGCTTGTGGTCAATTAATTAGCATATTCTCTATAGTGGCCACCTCTCTATAGTGGCCAATTTTGACCAGTCCCTTGAGTGGCCGCTATAGACAGGTTTGACTGTATGTTAATCGAATAATACTATCTTGGTTGTGGAATATAAACAGAAAATGTTGTACTTTAGTTACGCCCTTTAATAACATAATCCTGCGACTGTTTGTGCAACGTACTTACCAAAACTGGTGTGCTGTGCAGAGGCGCTCTGGGAATCATCAGCCGACAGGCCAGTCTGTGTTTGGTTTTCATAATGATGCGTGTCCTGTTCGTCATACGCAACGGCGTATGGCTGAATGTCCGAGCCATCTCCTTGTTCATCATCTCTCGTGTTATTGTCATCTCGATCATAAGCGACTGCATAAGGACTGATACACTCGTGGTCTGAGGGTTTTACGCTGTCACAGTGATGATTTCTTATGTTTTGGGTACAATTATCGAATACATTGTCTGAGTTAGAATCATTATCCAATGGCTCAACAACAGTTTTGGGTTCACTTCTATCACTTTCAACATTCTCTGCTTCGCTGCTTGTGTTAGCATCACTTCCTTCTTGGCTACATTTGTACATAGCCGATGCCACTTGTTCTTGACAGGTACCTTCCAACTGATAGGCCACTGTATCGTTTTCTTTACTACTGGCAGTACCATATGCGTTAGCATCAGTTCCATCTTGGCTACATTTATACACAGCCGATGCCACTTGTTCTTGACAGGTACCTTCCAACTGGTAGGCCACTGTATCGTTTTCTTTACTACTGGCAGTACCATATGTGTTAGCATCACTTCCATCTTGGCTACATCTATACACAGCCGATGCCACTTGTTCTTGACAGGTACCTTCCAACTGGTAGGCCACTGTATCGTTTTCTTTACTACTGGCAGTACCATATGTGTCTCGCGGCGGACGGCTGTCTTCAGATTCTACGGAGACGTTCTCAACATAAAGCGTCTGGGCAGCTGCAGCCTCAACTTTGCTAACGTTTGTATATGAAGCGCAAACTGACGGAATCGATCGCGATACGCGAGCATCTCCGGCTGTAAAGGTTGCCACGCAGCGGTCAAGTCTATCATCCTGTTCCGAGTATATGATAGAAGCGTGGCCGTGTAAATCTTGCAAAGGTTCTTCTGCGTAGACTGGTGAAATGTCATCCCGCTCCTCAAAGCTGAACGGGACCTGGCAGTGAATCTGAGATTGAACAGTACTTTGATCCACAGTTTCTTCTGTACAATCAGAAGAGTTACAGGTGTCGTGATGGTCAACCTGTGCGGGTTCCATACTACCTGCCGCTACCAGAGCGGTGTTACCGAGGTCAGTAGAGTCGCCAGCAGCCTCAGCGTTCATTGTGCCCATCTCGAGTCTGAGCGGCCACAAATGAATCTACAAAACAAAGGTACCGTCCTTCCAAAAAATCTCTGGTACTCTAACAGTATTCGATCCGTTCGTTGGGGGGAAAGTTGAGAGGAAAACTAGCCTACCTCGTTGTTTTGTAGTGAAGCGGAGTCTGGCGGTTGATTCCTGATGGCTCTACTTGTTGGGTATAAAATTAAATCTAAGACGTCAGCAGACAATCTTTTTACGCAACACAATAAGGTGATAAGTCTAGCTAATAAGTGAATCTCTAGATGTTACATAAGGATATTAATGAAGATATGCAATAGATACCGTAAAACATCGGGTAAACAAAAACTGAGACAAATCTTACATTGAGGGCGTTAAATTGTCTTCCTTATAGTGTCATCCCCCCCCCCTTTTTTTGTTAACTTTTGGGCGCTTAGAATGGTCCATATGGTAAAGCTGCAGGTGACGCGGCAATTTTGTTGGGTCTGAGTTTTATTCAAGACGCCAGTAGACAATCTTTCTGCGCCCGAAATAGGGCCTTAGCTAATAAGTGAAACTCCAGATTCACAATGTTACATAAGGATATTAATGAAAATGTGTAGTAGATGCCGTAAACATTGGATAAACAAAAACTGAGACAAATCTTACATGTTAAATTGTCGTCCTTATAGTGTCATTTTTTTTCTTTTTTTGTTTGAGAAAATCAACGTTTTCGGATTTGGATTACGCCTTCTGGATGTACTGAATGGTCCATATGGCGAAGCTGCAGGTGACGCGGCAATTTTGTTGGGTACGAGTTTTATTCAAGTGCCCGAAATAGGACAATAAGTCTAGCTAATAAGTGAAACTCCAGACGGACAATATTACACCAGAATATTAAAATTGATGAAAATATGTACTACATGTAGATGCCGTAAAACATCGGGTAAACAAACACTAAGACAATTCTTACAATAATGGCGTTAAATTGTACTAATTCAAACATGACATGTTTCATATTTGTTCACAATATTTGATGAGTTTTATTGCAACCAAACCCTTTTCAGATAAATGAATATAATGTGTAACATATTCTACTACCGTCAATACCATTATCAAGAACAATCTCTTCCCTGCATTAATAAGTCATATGTTATCAACAAAGTCAAACAAAATATTCCATAACTGCTTTAAAGTAATTTACCGTAGACAGAAGTAAAATGCAAGTTGACAGTTTGAACAGAAACTGGTGACAATATATCATTGGCCCATAACCTATAATGAAGGAATGTACGATTTAATCCATATCATTAACAACTTACTAAGCACTTTTAATCTTTATAAAGCAGGTAGGTGCCGACTGCCATGTTGGTGTTCCTATTTGCATTTCAATGGATCATAGCTCAAGTGTACTCAGCATTTTTTTAAGTGTTCTTCTTGTATTCATTTCTTACAGACATTTAATGGTGATTATTTGAGTGGGTCAGGAGATCTTTAAATGTCTGAAATAGGTATGATTCAATTACATGCAAATAGAGAGAGACAACATGACACTGATGACATCATATAACAAAGTTCTAAATGAATATCTCTGGTACCTGCTGTTTTAGCTAATATGTTAGCACACTAAAGACAAGGGTATACAAAAATGATGTGCAACAGCCACAGTAATTAAAACATATGTAGGCACTATGTGGCAGCAGCAAGTATTTTTTTTTTCCTTTGAACTAAAACCAAAACATCAAGTACTATTTTCCAATTCAAATAAAGTCAGTACTTATAATATGAACATGATTGAAAGACAAAGGTAGCAGAGCTCATTTTTTCTTCTTAGAAGAAACCTACTAGTACATGTATACAAACAACAAATACATGGACATATACTGTGCCATACCCACCACAATACATGATACACCACAATTGCTTCACTGTACACACATTTGCAATGTACATGTAAAGCCTACATGTATAATGCATCAGCTATGCATTCATACATTACTAGCAGTAGAGATTCCTTTAAATGCTAATGACAGGCATAAGACAGCATAAAAATTGTAATCAATTATCTTTAGGTAACATTGAAGACTTTCCAGAACATAATCTTATCTTTTAAAAGAATAGCCGATAAGAAATGCCGGGTAACTTTAAAATTTAACACATTGTCAAAATCCCAGAAACAAAAATCAGTACACTTCAGCCGTGCATGGTTCTGAGTTTGATTAAGGCATAATCTCAAAATGCGTGGGCATAAAGGATACCTATGAGGTAAAGATGCTCATAACTGTGTTCAGTCTACATTAGACATTAGTCTCTGCAAGATAGACTGTGCATATATTCATTCTCACAACAAGAACCAGTGGCAGGATCATTATAACAGTAACAATTTCAACAGTCACAGTCATACACCAAAACAAAGAGTCACACACACACCATTTCCCTTAAAGATCTACAAACTTTCTTATATTCACCCTCCAATTTCCAAATATTCAGCCAAACCTCTGCATAAGGACCGGCCGTCCATTGTGCAGGTGGTCCCTTGGCTTTTTTTTTGTTGCCTACAATTCAAACCAAAGTATCAAGAGTGACATATAGTGACAGTATTCTTCAATTCAGTAGAGTGGTAACTACATGTATAGACAGGTTTGACTGTATCTTGATTGTCAATGAATTCCTGACCCAATCTGTCCAGAAGTCGTCTGTATGTTCAAATTCTCTGGTGGAATAGCCATATGCATGCTACAGTTGTTGGCTCTCTCCTACCAGTTGCCCTGTAGTTCAGGAATGTGGTAGTAGAGATCGAGAGACTCTGGGTTGGAGTACGCACCCCGTTGTTGGATGTCCTCCCCAGCCAGTATCCGCTTCACGGCCACCTCTACCTTCTTCCCACTGATGGTGTACTAGACAAGAGAAAACAAATAAAACTTGTGTTGTTTTTTTACATCTATGAAGGAGGTATTGTTTTCAGTGGATGTGTGTACATGTACTATGTTTGTTAGACATAGCAGACTATAAAGTATAATGCTTAATATCAAGATTGGGGATAATACAGTGCACGTCATTTGTGCGCCTCCTAGCAGCTTTCCTTGGTACTTCAGCAGACCTCCCAGTTCTCATATCTTCTGTTCTGGACATGCTATAATATGGTATTTTCAGTGTCAGATAGCTTTGAGGCCAGGAAGAAGTTTTACTCCCCTAACAGCTTGCTATGAGGTAGATTTGGTGGACTTGAAAACTTAAAAATTTTTCATGGGTCACAAAATCAAGTTTCAGTGCTTTAACCAAAAGACCTTCAAGACACACATTTGTGTGCTGGAATTTCCACAAAAGCCAAAAGTGTAAACAATTTCCAATGTAGACAATCTAGTAGATGAAACAAGCTCAGTACAATTTGAAAAGTGCACTACAGATACATTCACTTTCTGTTCTAGCTTCCTCATAGCAGATTCCAAGCTCACAGGTATGTCCTCGGTCTCCATGATGATTGCGGGGACGTGGCGTGCCGACAGCTGCGTGCGGATGGCTGCACGTATTCTCTTCTGCAGGTCCTGAGACATGGAGGCTCCCGCAGACATCTTTAAGAACAAGATAACTCTCTCCTCGTGGTACTTGTTCCTCTGGGGGACACACAGACTGTCTTGGATCTCTGGAAACTCCTCCACTGAAAAATAATGTGACAGTCACTGTGTTAAAATGGTGCATGAGATTTCATGACACTAAAATGTAATCACGACAGTTGTGACATGTCACAGTGAACATAGCATCCAATTCAGAAGCTATAGCACTACAGTTCACGAAATATATATTTTTGAGAATCACCTACATGTAACTGCAAGATATTCTTTTACACACTTTTAAAAGGAACATTTTTTCTGCAGCCATGATGCTGTATGTGCCCCAAATTAGTTCACTGTGACATCATCACCTTGTCACAAAACCAATCACATTTGGTTTTAACATTAGACCAGGTTAGACAGTAGAGACATTTCTGAAAAATCGTTTTTCTACTTTTGAACGGTTCTGAGACACAAGACTCACCAATGTTGTAGATCTCTGCACTGCCAAACCTGACTCCATTAGGGTTCAGGGTTCCATCACTGGAAACATAAAAAGGAAATTGTGACAATATCTTTGCATGTACATGTACAATATACAATGTGCCAGCAATACAGTATGATAATTCAAAGTAATGTACATGTAATACTGTACAATTCAACAGTGTGTAAATACAACACTAACCTTCTTCCCAACATGACAATTCCTCCAGTCTTTGGGTTGATCTCACAGAAGTCTCCGTGGGCCCAGACACCTACAGAAACAACTTTAGTTATAATTACATAGTTGCAATATAGAGACTATGTATTACTCATTACCATGAAATCTTGAAATATTTGGGGTACTTTTCTTTTTTTAGTGTTTTACTACATGCATTCTTTAACAGTATTACAGGATGCGGTTGCAACCACAAAAATAAAACAATGCAAGAATCTGCTCCTTCCTATTACTGGGAAATTAACTCCCTTGAAAATAGACTTAATGGCGAAGCAATCAACATTTACTACCAGATGCACAATGTATACTTATGCAAGCATTTTTGGTACTGACAATGACAATGTGTTAGATACAACTTGGTTTTGCTGCCTTTAGTAGCTATCTTACTGACATTAAACCCAGAATCCTTCATAGGCAAATTTTTCAGTAGGAGACTGACAAGTTTGAAGAGAACACATAATTGCACAGTAGTTTATATATAGGAGATTAGCCTCTTTTACCCTGGAATTTGGCAAAGTAAGCCTTCTTGTACTTGAATCCCTCAGGGTCATTCCAGAAGACAGTAGGCATGGAGGGGAACGGTTTGGTACAGACTAACTCCCCACTCTCACCAAACACTGCCTGGCCTAGAGGGTGAAGCAAGCAATGAAGATTAAACACATTGCAACAAGCTTTTTGGAAGCTGAATCAACACATGCATGTATTAATATCTTATATGGATGTGACTGGTATGTATATGTTGATAAGGACTACATTTGTGTATATAGATGTGACTGTCTAAATACTATTCCACCCTTATGTTATGGTGCACGGACCTCATTCAACAATAAATTGTAAAGATTTCTGAATTGCAAAGATTGACACCTATGTACATGTACATGCTTTACATATAAATTTCAACCTAGTATGCTGTAAGAAAAGGGTGCTTTGGATGGGTAATTTTTTAATCTCTGCCAGCAACAACAAAGAGAAGAAAACAGACACATACATGTATATGGTTCTAGTATACACATGTACATGACTGTACATGTATCCCACTGTGTAAGTGCTGGAAAAATATTTTTTATGTTGTGTACCTTCCTCGTTCCAGCTCTCCACTGCCATTCCCAGACATCGACACTGGATCTCCCCCTTGTAGACAGGGACTGAGCAGTTGTGTCCAGCAAAAAGGGAAACGATATCTGTGCCTCCTAATAAACAAACAAGCAAATTAAAGAGTCAATTAAAAATGCTGCAGTTTAAAACATACTTGAATGTGATTGATGACTAAAAAAAAAAGAATACAAAGTTCAATTTTGACTATGGTAAAAAAATTTTAAACGACTTGATGTATCCTGTTTATATATTACCTGTAATAGAGCCAAGCAGCAAGTCTTTTTTGATCTTGGTGTAGACGTATTCAAAGCTCTGTGGCTTGAGGGGAGAGCCAGTAGATAAGATGGAGTGGAGGGAGCTCAGGTCGTGGGTCAGGGCGGGGTGGACACCCTTCTCCTCCAGCACTGTCAGCCACTTTGCACCAGTCCCCAGTATAGTGATCCTGTGGGAAGGACATCGGAACATTCATTATAACTTCTGAACCATCTTCATTCAGGCAGGAATTATCCTGTAAACTTGTGTGAGCAATTGGGATGCTAGCTCTCATTTTCACGGACACAAAAAATATATAGTATACATATTATATGGATAAGTCCTGTATAAATCATGCAATAGTCATATATTAATTGCCTGAAAAGATACAGATTGGAATCTGGGGTGATACAAAACTGAGTTATTCCAGTACAATACACCAAGCCATCGAATTATAGACAATGCTACAGATTGTCAACAGCTTGAATGTGCAATACCAAATGCTACTTAACCTGATGCACAGGTCACGATGTACAAAAAGGTTCTAATCTGTGCCAAATTCTTCTTAAATCTTAAATTTCATCATCATCATCATCATCATCCTCGCCGCATATCTTAAATTTACGACTAGTCTATGGCTTCTCTTACCCTATCTTGTCCACCAGGTCCCACAGGATGTTAGGAGTAGGCACCAGGGGTGATCCGTCATACAGTACGACTGCAGCACCCACAGCCAGACAGGATACCAGCCAGTTCCACATCATCCAGCCAGCCTGGGTGGGGAGGGGGGCAACAACATGGGTATTAAATCATACATGTGGTTTGTCATAACAATTCAGCGATAGAAAAAACGATTCAACTGGGCCAGGCCTATATACAAGACATATACAAGTATTTTACTTTCACATATTATGTAATCTATTTAATTTTTTTTACTATATGAACACTCATGACCATTACTACTTTACTTTGAATTCATATCTTTGTCTCTAGAACATATCCAAGAATATACCCCTGGTCAGAATATACCCGGATATGTTCTTTGTATATTATGGTCTTCCACATGGGGACAGTTAAGTGCCACGTGATGTCATCTGCAGAGCTGTACTTACTGTGGTGTAGTAGAGCATGATGTCATCACGGTCCATGTTCCCATGGATGACATGTTCCTTCAGGTGCTGTATAAGGGTGCCCTGTACAAGTACAATCATGCACACATAACTAACTGGCAATACAAACTACAATCAACAGAATTAGTAGCATTATACGGTCAGTTGACCAAAAATTAAAAACAACACAATTTTAGACTTTGAATTGAATTAACAGAAGTTAATCTTAAGTTAACCAAAGCTTTGGGTTCTTGGATTTTGAAGGAAAGTAGTCAACATGCATAATACATCCTTGGGTAGGCAAAAGAAACACAAAAATAAATAGGCATCCTGTGACACTGGCTGGTAAAACATTAACAATAAATTGGCATGAATGAACTGGAAAAATAAACTTTGACAACCACACATAGGAGGGCCAATATTTCAGCTGTTGGTGCCAAAATATTGATATTTTGTGGCTACTTTATATCCTGAAAGGTACATGACCTATTTCTAATTTCTACACAAAAAAAAGAACTTTAGGCAAATCAGAAAAAGTAAACTGGACACGAGTACAAAAGGCCCTCACCCCTGCAGAGTGTACCATACACTTAGGTGGGCCGGTGGTGCCGGAGGAGTACATGATGTACAGGGGGTGGTTGAAGGGAAGAGGTGCAAACTCCAGGGGAGGGACAGTTTCTCCATCCTTCCCAGAGGCAAGGAAGTCATCAAGAAACAAGCTGGAGAAAGAAAAAAGGTAAAAGCAACCATTGATCATAAATGTTCACAACTCACTTTGGCATTTTCTAGTACAAAATTAAAAAAGTCTTGTCCCTTTTAAAAAATCTTTTGCATATCAGGGAAGATTGAACACTGAACACACTGTCAGATAGATTAGATTGTAGCTATCAGAAGGAGTTGTCCAACTTAAAGCTTATTTATGGTCCCATTTTGATCAACAATGAGGCAAAAGTAAATAGTTCATATTACAAAATATCAGGCCAAGTGTAGCAGGCTGAAATATACCCCAAACATAATATAACCTGGGTAGAATCTGACCAGAGATATATTTTGCCTGCTACACTTGATACAGTGACACTATTCCGTTCATAATGTCTTTGCAATTAAGCCCATCAAAAGTGACTACAGAAATCAAAGTATCTCAGAAGAAGACCGTACCTTTTTGGAATGCTTGATATATCTATATCTTCTTTCTTGTTTACATATGGAATAATCACCACTTTTTCCAACTCTGGAAGCCCTGTGGGATAGAATGGCAGTGACAATTTGTTAGCAAAAATATCAGAAACACATCAGGATCACACATTTTATCCTTTTAACAAAACAGTTAGAAAATGAAGCAGAGCAGAAGTGTTAATAAGTTAGAGGGATCAGAATACTCTGTGTACTTGTACTGTGTACTTGTACGGGCGATCCGGGCTGGTGCAGGTAGAAATCACAATTCTTGCACCTCCCAGGTTTTACCTGCACCAATAATTTTCTTTGCCTAAGCCCATCAAAAAACCATACTTTGAGTTTGAAAATGTTCCTTATAGTACAATTCTGAATGTTATACTGCTGTATTCAAGGACTATGAAGAATGAGTGTCTATACTTGAGGCCAGTATAGGAGTCATACATTGTATGTCATTTTCATGTTTCAGGTTGATTTTATTATGGGCCAGTGAAGGCTAGGTGCAAGTTACACCAAAAATACCTGCACAGCTCCAATTTTACCTGCATTAATCTGTACAGTGTATACCCAGTACATGAACCAGTGCAGGTGATCAAAATCACCTGTACTGGTGAGAAGTACAGGCCTAGGTAGACACACAAAATACCCACACAGCTTCAATTTTACCTGCATTAACCTATACAGTATATGCCCAGTACATGTACCAATGCAGGTGTAGGAGTTACAGGTAGACATCAGAAATACATGCATAGCTGCCATGTTACCTGTACTAACCTTAATATTCCCAGCACATGGACCAGTGCAGGTGAGATGCAGGTGAGATGCAAGTAGATACCAAAAATACCGTCACAGGTACAATGTTACCTGCATATGCAGGTGCTAAGCATTTCAAGCCATAGGTAACCAAACTCAAGACATCTCACCTTCTACAACCTTCTGTAGTTTATCCAGGTGAGCATGTTGTTTTCCGTTGTACCTGACTGCATCGACGGAGAAGATCAGCTTGGGCTGGATCTGGGTGAATCTGTCCAGTACACCCTGTCAAAGGAACAGGCAAAATGTCATCTTAAACAAAAGTAATATTCAAATTTATTTTAAAAATTATTTCATACATATATCATTGCAACTCAACAGCTTGATGCATTCCCTTTAAACGTGCAACAACACTTTTTGTGCTAATAATCATATAGAATAATAGATGAGAAATCCTAAGACCAAACTTAAATTTCATACAAGATGAGACTAGCAGATAAAAATAAAAGTTTCAACTTCTGTGAAGTCTATGTCTTTTCGTGGATGCTTTCTTTGAAATAATATGTTCTTTGTGGATGCTTTGTTAGAAATAAGATGGTTAGCAAAGTTTTCAAGGCTACAGTTTAATCTGGAATTTAGAATTAGCCATACACATGTGATGAGTAATTAGACCAGTGTCTTACAGTGACTCCAAAGTCAGGAGAGGTTGAGCTCCAGACTGCACCTAGACTGGTTGCTCCCAACATGGCTTCAATAGTCACACAGCAGTTAGGGATATAACCTGTTTGGGAAAAGCAAAAAGAAATGTTGAAGGATAACTATGTTTAGGTACAATTGTGTTGGGGCTACCTACATTTCAAGTTAATAAGAAATAGCTCTTGAGCCCTGATGTACTCTTTCTATTCCTCTTGCAAAAAGGTCAATG
The DNA here is from genome assembly GCF_000003815.2 of Branchiostoma floridae. Taxonomy (NCBI): domain Eukaryota; kingdom Metazoa; phylum Chordata; class Leptocardii; order Amphioxiformes; family Branchiostomatidae; genus Branchiostoma; species Branchiostoma floridae. Next base: position 7,859,431 of record NC_049989.1, on the reverse strand, counting down.
TCTGTGTCCATGTTTTTCCCTTTGAAACGTTATCAACAAAATACCTTGCAGACAGAGGCTTTGACCAGGTTCTTAGTTCCTAAATGCAGTCACTATAAACTTTCTACAACTTGCCTATTGACAAAATTAAAGACTGTATACATATAGGCTGTGTAGAACATAATTTGGGTAAGTCCAGCTTTTTTTGTTGTGTTGGACAAAACCAGGTTTAATTCCTGCTTCAGAGTGAGTTCTACCAATACACACGTAAAATCTTAAACTAGAACCTTGATGCTAGCTTAGTTTATGCAATCAACTTAGTTGATGTAATCAATTAGACGTGTCACATTCAACAGTATAAAAACAAAATGACCAACAACCTACCCACAACTCTGTCTCCCTCCTTAATTCCCATCTTCTTCATGGCGGCTGCGTACACGGCCACGTTATCGGCAAGCTCGCGGAATGTTCTCTTCTCAACCTCCTCCCTGCCTTCCGCTATCAAAGTTATACAAGTCTTGAATGTTAACACTGACCAATGAGGATTGTATATTTTTATATCATAGTGGCATTTTTCATCTTTGCAAATTGAATATGAATAATCATTTGTTAGGTACCCAAAGCTGGAAATTTGGATTTGTCCTATCCATTTTCACATGCATATACACACAAGTCTTATTCATAATCTCAAGAAAGAAGCAAAGAAAAGCACACAATCACAAAACAAAGCACTGAAAACTTAAAAAGACATATGGCACTTATCAGTCTCAGTGTATATAACAAGTTAATATCATGATTTTGAACCATCTAAACTGAACTGAACTTAACCTAATCCCATTTCATATGACTTTCCTATATTAAAGATTTGAAGAGACAATACATGAACGAAATTTCTACCTGCAGCATATATAGCCACCCTGTCATCCCTGTATCTCAGCATGTTCTCTGCATAGTTCATCCTGCAGCCCTGGAACCACTGGGGAATCTCTGCTATGTTTTTACTCATGTCCACCACCTACAACAGTACAACAACAGTCAGGAGATGTCAGCTGTATGAAATATTTACATGGGTTTTTATCAGGAGATGGCAGCAGCTGTATTAAATGATTACAGGTGTTTTTATCACTATGTAAATTTCCAAATTTACAGAGCCAGCAACTGATGCAACAGGCAAAAGATAATTTGGAGTTTATAAGTAGGAATAATCTACTCAATGCTGGAGTGACAGACCATAGGAGAATGAAATCAGCCCATTACACTTGCATGGTTTAAAATAGAATAGCATGGGAACATGGGTATTTTCCTATTAAAATGGCTCACCTGATCATATATCTTGGAGTGGAGGATATCACAGAAGATCCAGACTTCTTCCCAGAACTCGGCATAGTTCTCAATAGACCACCTGAACAAGTCATTATAGCACTCTGCAGAGCAAGACAAAGTTGTGATGATCTTAAACGCAATAACTGATGTTTTGGTTAACAACTGGAATAACTTCAAGTGCAATTATCATTGATGAAAATGATATACTGTACATTGACATGTAATACATATGGTTTTCGTCCTTTGTCCACAAAAGGTTAGGACACATTGTTTTGCTTACACCTGTACGACAAAAGACTATACATGTACATGTACTTGAAACAGCTACCCTAGTGCTTTTGACAGACAAGTAATATTTTACTGGTGTCTACATTTTCTCTCAAGATGGTACTTTATTTGTGTAATGTTACCTCAACCTTCTGGCACTGTGGCACCAAAGTTCATTGGATTCCAGGGTCAAGAGCATGGAGTATATCATGACGAAGAAAGCTGATTATACAAGCAATTCATTTCTGTTTCTTATAGTGCATCAAGCAAGCTAATTGTTTAGTTTGTCCCAACTTCTACACTCCGTTGTGTTATCTTTTGAAACATGCTGTACATACCTGTTCAATGTGGCCCTAACATTATGATAATGGTAGGATCTTTCATTAGCACAGACAGCATATGTCAACCCTTAGGCAACCCGTGACTCTATTGTTACAGCCATTTTGAATTCCATCAGAGCAGTTGTCTAAAAACTTGGTTTCCAAATGTCCACTTTCCCCACTTTTCTCATAGTAGAAGCTTTCTATTTAGAAGAATTCCAAATGTCACTTTTAAATGCAAGAAAGCATGACATTTTTAAGTTGCATTGTAAACAAAGCTCTTTTGACTATTCAATTAAGGACGTTCTATATTTTGTTTTGGAAATACCTTTAACGTTACAGCAAGAACATTAATTCATTATATTATAGTCAGGTACAGAACAGTCTTAAACTTAGGATGTCACTTCAAATGATGACCAAAAATTAAAATAAAATCAATCTGAAAAATTAAAATTACTGCCAGATCTGGTGTTTGAATTAAGTTCACAACAGTTGTTTAAATGGTTTCCCATGGCCTGATGTCAGCTTCTCTCTGATTGGTCAACATCGATGGGAAGGTTGGGGGTGTGACACCAACACGAGACCACGCCCCTTCCTGTTTACATCTTACTGTAACTAAAATTCCCATGGACAAACGTAGCAAATCACGTTACAACATCTAGACGTGGTTATGAAATTCACAGATGTCAATATTTCTCAATTCTTTGTTCTCGCCGTATGACAGCGTGGCATATGGAAAACACTGTCTAAGGTAATCAATAACATTCGTCACATGTCATTACGAACATGTCATCCTTGCGTTGCCAACGTGGCTAACCCTCTCTCCCGGTGCTTCAGCATACTACATCGACCAAACAGCATCAATAATATTAACGTATTTGAAAGCACAAGGATACAAACAAGATACCATCGCAATGTTGACGTTGTTTTGGTAAATGAATGGCTAGGGGGAGGGGTAAACTGAAAACCGGACCATACGTACCCAGTTTGAGATTGAATTTGTTGTTGACCCTCTCGCGGAACTTGTCCATTTTGGTGACACGATTAGGATCTGGCCGCCACATGAGGACGGGGCGCTCCTTTGGGCGATCGCAGTCCATGGCCGGGGAGTTTTTGTCCAACAGTACGCTGAATGACAGAGTTGCTTCTGCACGTCTGGTGCGGCTGACTCAAAATGACCTCTTTACCTTTTCACCTCAGTGACCTTCAACACCAGGGTATTACTACGCTTCACAAAATAGTATCAGAAATTCCGATACAAATAAAAAGTGCTTGTTGGGTCTTTATCGCAATGATAAGACGACATATCACCATCGCAATACTTTTTAATGAGAATAAGCATAAAGTATAATGTAATTTACGGATTCTGCTATAAACATTTCACTCACAGTGGCGGTAGGATATAGAAAATATCAGTGTAAAGTGCTACGGTGGGGTGAGCGTACACTCTGGCCTCTGATTGGTCAAACACGCTCGTCGCATTAAACCGATGTGGCGGGAAATTCCAAATTTCAACCATGAGAGTAACGTTAAGGCCACAGCACGTAAATTTTAATTATGGATGACATCCACTGCAGACTGCAAAAAATAATGAAATAGGGCGTAAAAATAACTTGAGTAAAAAATAAAAACAATATGAATATCGTTGTCATTTGAATTATGGCACAGCAACTGGATTTCATTGATGATTATCTAACGTTACGCACATACATTGATGTCCAGCTGACTTTCATTCCTTTCGTACATGTACATTTGTTAAGAACACATTTTCTTGGCAGGCTGGGAATAAGCTACCGGTACCGGTTTAATTTTGCAGCATGAGCACATACATGAATGATGAATAGTATACCACACTAGTGTCACATTATAATAGCTAGTGCACTTCTTGAATTAAGAAATGAATGCATTGCTGGTTGTGATGTCATATTTTGTCACTTTGATTCTTTTTACAATGAGTGTTAATTCTTTTTACAGTGGCCATGGGTCTATTGAACTGTTGAAAATTTTGCTGGAGCTGAACTACGCAGTACGGTACTTATACAGAATTCAGAAGCGTCGCCTTGCGGACAAAATTATCACTGCCATTATTACAGGTGGAAAGATCGATTCTGATTTCTTACTGGCCTGTGTGATTGGTCACTTTGATAATGTCCTGATTATTACCATTGGTAGAGATGCTACCCATGTTGGCCAATGGTAGAGTATCAATTTTACACCTACGGTACATTTTCACGGTCTATTAATTTACCTGACAGTCATTGGTTAGCTTCGTCCAATCACATTAATGGTAACTCTGCATTTGCCAATCAACTTCAAGTTTTGTCTTCCCTATGTCAATGAAGCTCAGTTCGAAAGATCTGCATTTTGCTTTTTGATCACTAGGGGTCACTGTGAGACCGTGTGAAACTCAACTGGAACCGTGTCGTGAGAAAGGCCTCTTTGAGGCCTTCTGTGGTTTTATCCTTCCTGAAGTTATCTATTTTACTTGCACAGTTAATATAACGTTGTATCACTATCATTCGGCGTTTGTTGCTTACTGTCATGAAATGATTCCTGCATTTGTTCATTCATTCATTATCTATATGTCCTTGGTGCTTAACACCATCCACACACAGGTAAACAAACTTCTCCCTGGCGCTGAACTAGCCTAATATCCAGCCGTATTATAGCTCCCGAGTCTCTTCTGTTCTCTCCGCAAATAAATACCCGTATTTACGGACAGGACAGAAGAGACTCGGGAGCTAACTGTTATAATACGGCTGGATACCAGGCTAGCGCTGAACACAGTTGTGTAACTAGAGTTCGGCGACCTCATACCTCCATGAAAATTTAGAGCTTTTGTAAATTTCATGCAATTGACTAAGACATTAACATAATTTATGCGTGTTGTTGTTCATCATTGACTAACGTACACATGTCACAAGTATAAAATTCCAATCATTAGACTTAAAGCGGCTTTGCAATTTTTACATAAATTATGCAAATAAGTTCCTCATTACCATATTTGGTATCTGCTTATATTCCATCTATCATAATTAATAAGTGTTACATTTATTGAAGTCCAGTTATTAGTAATAATGGTATTATACAATTTCCTCATTAATTATGCAAATAAGGTCCTCATTTGCATAACATGTATATCATTATGAACACCTTTGCCCAAGCTACCTGCACCCCTAAAATGATGCCAATCCGTCAATCCTTTCTGCAGTTATCCACTTTGGAATGTCTTGACAAAAATGCCCCTGCAGTTCCGAAATTACATGTTAGGGGGCTGAAATCTGCCCCACTTTGTCATGACACTGCAAGCTATCTACCACCCAAATGTCAAGACTATATCATGTCCGGGACAAGAGATACATTGAAAAAACTGCCATGATAGAATATTCTCATTAATTATGCAAATTTACTCCTATTTTGTATAATTGGTATCTTATCTTGTACAACATTGTCTAAGGTACCTACATACCAAAAATCATGAAAATCCATTGTTCCCTTCTTGAGTTATCCTCTTCAGAAGTTTTTGACAAAAATGCCCCTGCTATCCCAAACCTAGTCGGTAGGGGGCCAAAACTTATGTCACTTATTTCTGAGCACAAGAGCTATCTAACACTCAAAAATCGTGACCATAGCGTGTTCAGAACACGAGATAGCAAAACCGGAAGTTGAGCTGCAGTACCAAGGGAAGTCGCTAGGGGGCCCAAAATCTAATCACTTCTAGCTTTCATCGCACCCCACCAACACACCAAGTATGAAACTAATCCATCCAGCCGTTCTTGAGATATCTTGTTGACAGACAAACAGACAGACACACACACACACACACACACACAAACGCTGGGTAAAATATAACCTCCATGACATTTCATGGAGGTAATTATACTTTCCCTTCCTGCCTTAGGGGACCATCCGTTACTGGTATTTGTATCTATCAGCTGGGAATAACTTATTTTCAATGTGCATTTCTTGTCAGAAATTTCAGTTTGATTATCATGGAAGCAGAACTTACTGTGATCCTTCACGGTACAGAAGTTGTGATACGTGTATAATAATAATAGTACATGACGCGATCACCATCGTCGTACGTGCATAAGGGACATCTTGCGGTTTTAAAGAAAATTACAAGGTCTCTAACGAAAAACGGGGACAAAATTACAAGGTCTCTAACGCCCAATGCATGATACCACTGATTCATTCCTGAACCATAATGTCAATATTACTAGCTTGGGTGAAAACTAAACGATATACTTTCTGGAGGTTGTGTTTTTTTTTTTTTTAGTTTTTTTTCTTCAATTTCATCGTCATTCTTTTTGTGCTATCATTAACGTTAAATGAATATATCACCCCTAATGAACGCGATTGGTTTCTACCAAACTAAGATGGCGGCCCCCAGGAGAAAATTCGACGGAGACGGAAAGTTCGATGTGCCAGAGCCTAAAAAGAAGAAAACATTGCACGAAAAGGATCAAGAGAAGCGTCTCATCGTCGTACTGGAAAAGGCTTCTTTAGAAGCAGTCAAGGTTTGTTTATAACGTATCATATGGATAAGCTATGTATCTTCTTCTGTTGGGGAGAGGGGAGGGTGGCATAAAACTCGTGGACCCATACACGTGCGCTGCTAACAGTCGCGTCGTACCTGCAGTTACTTTTTCAATCAATCACTGCTGACACGAAGGGTAATAAAGCTGGTCAAACTGAAAGTTTACTGCTTGAGCCAAAGCCTGGTTTAACTCCGGATGATCCACTAAATCCTAACTCCGTCAGCTCATGGTTGTGCGGGGATACAAATTATACATATTCCTTGATATTATAATATTATATGGATGCCGTGTAAGATTGTATGATTCAAACTTGCAACGTTTCATGTTTCAATGTCTTAACAACTGAGTCAACCTCCTTTTTGTTTTACCTGTGTACAGAATGGGAAGAGCTACGAGCTTCTCAACTGTGACAAACACAAGGGGCTGATGAGAAAACACAACAAGGACCCCTCGCTGTGCCGACCAGACATCGCTCATCAGGTTGGTTCATTTAGGGTTGTAGTGCCCAGTGGCACAGATAGGTACAGTCAATGGAACTCACTCCAGCTCTACATTTCTGTCTGTCCATTCACCTAGATTAGGGGTGGGTACCGGTATGGAAAATTCAGGTACAGGTCCGGTTCAGGTCCTTGACCTGCTTATCTGTGAATTTCACTCCAAACAGTGGTCCATTTATTTATGATTAGCTAATAGTAAAAAAGGATTCTGTTTGGTGGAGATTTTGACATTCATTGGCATTTTAAAGTCTTCATGTAAACAACACTATTATTATTTAAACTGCATTTGTTTTTTTAGACCGAGTTTGACTGTGGAAACCTGGTAAAAAAAATAACCCACCCCTAACATGAGCTAAACACGCATCATGCATGGGTATGTTACATCGTAAGGGGCGGTATTACCCGACGCAAGGTGCCAGTTCCTGGCCTATGCACGTACATACATGCATACATACAACCTAGATGTTTCGTGTTGAAGATGTGAGGGCTGTTGGCATGCTCTCCTGGGAAATTTCAAGCTTCTTACTCCCCAAAACCCTACCATCTTCCTGATTTTCAGCATACAGTCCTCATCTGATACCCAAGCCATGCCCTGAAATTATGGTTTTAGAAATTGTTTCCTTGTTGGTACTATTAGGTACTACTACTAGTAGTATTAGTAAGGTTGAAACATGGAAAAGACGTTTTGAAGGTTAAACCAGTATTACTACATTAAAAGGACACACATTGTTCAAGTAGTTTAAAGGTTACTCAATCTCATTTTGTTTTTCTCCACCAGTGTCTACTGATGTTGTTTGACAGCCCTTTAAACAGAGCTGGTCTCCTACAAGTCTATGTCCACACAGAGAACAACGTACTGATAGAAATCCACCCGCAAACAAGAATCCCCCGGACTTTTGAAAGATTTGCTGGTCTTATGGGTGAGTGTATAGCGTAAAATTTTTTCCACTGTGTTTTGTAATTCATAAGTAATAGTACATTGTAGTATGAATGTCCGTGTCAGTATAACTTTATTAAAAACAAAAAAGTCATTTTTATGTGTTGCATATGATGAGATCAGTCCCTATTGCAACAAGATAACATGCAGTATGAATATAAACTCCTAGGGGTTTCCATTAATACATTACTGCTATCTTTGTGTCTATAGTTCAGCTGCTGCATAAGTTCAGCATCAGAGCTTCTGATGGACCTAACAAGTTGTTGAAGGTAAGATTCATCATTACTGGTATGGTGTCTGGTGTGTGGCTCTGTGTGTGTGTGTTTCTAACCTACTTTGACCAGCATGGTTTAAGAAGCTATGGATAGATTGTGGTACATGTATTGCGTTTACATGTATATTTGGTGAGGAGGTTTTGAGAAGATGATGGTCAAGGTTGGACTTCCTCACAATTCTCCTTGGTGTAGCAGCAGAAGTTCCTTTTTTATATCTTCTGGACTTGTTATGATCTTGATCAATGATGGTTTGAAGGCGGACAATTTTTTTTTAAGCAGTAGAGGAGGTATAGCTTGGGACATTCTGCTAGCTTGTCTAAGAACTACAGAGGTATTTTTGCAACTTTTCAAAAGTTCCTCAAGAATAATGTTGATGACCTTTGATGTTTTTCTCAGAAGATAGGGACAAACTTGTATCATTTTGTAAAACTTTTCAAGGTCATCAAAAACCCAGTGACGGACCACTTACCGACAGGCTGTACCAAGATCGGCATGTCCTTCCACGCGGATTCCGTGGTGAACCCACGTGATCTCGTTCCCGCTGACAAACCAATCGTCTTGGTGATCGGTGCCATGGCCCACGGTTCGGTGAGTACATATACCAACATCTATTGCAGGGGAAAGGGTGTTGGGTATAATTTGGGGTTTAAACAATGAGGGATGGGGGGATTGTTACTAGAGGTATTTCTTTGGCATTGGGTGTGTTACTGTTTTTGCTGTTATTGTACGTAGAGCTGTATTCATTTTATCCTTAGAAAAGCTTACGTCAGCTTGCTTAAGATGCAATATATCAACCTACAGTCCAGGGCTAAAAAATATAAACAACTTGCATCACGCATATTAGATATTGTCAATCACTGCTGAAAACAGGTATTAAGTTTCTTAAGCCCTCATTGTATAGATTGTGGTCATATCTTTATTTGAATTGCACAGGTCATATCATATTGAATTGAGAGCTCGAGTATATTGATCATATGTTACAGTGTGATGTAAGTTGACTCGTAATCACTTTTGTATGTTTTAATCCCCCTGCCCAGGTGGACTCAGACTACATAGAGAAGTCCCTGTCCATCAGTAACTATCCCCTGTCAGGAGCTCTCACATGTGCCAAGGTCTGCAGTGCCTTTGAGGAGGTTTGGGGCGTGGTTTAACTAGGATTGACATGTGCTGAGATCCTTGCTATTGTGAGGTAGAGCTTCAGTATGAGAGTGGCTGAAGGATGAAGTTTGTATGACTTGCCTTCTTTAGTTGATGTACTGATAGTTGATTTATTAATAGAACCAAAGCCCACAGCTTTGCTATGGATATTGTAAGATAGCGTTCTCTTTTTTAACTTTTGGCAACATAGAACTTATATTTCTATTGGGGAATTATGAATTGAAGAATTTCTTTTTGATATTCCCAACTTGCAAAAAGGGCATTGAAAATAAACTCAATACAGAAAGTTTGGAAACTTCATTTAGGTTGATTATATCTCCATGAACAGTGTATTAGCTGCATTGTGTTATACACTGATTAAGCAGTATATCATTTGGAAAGCTTGTTTAGTGCCCCTTACAATGATATATACCGTACATTCATGGGTTAAGTACCAGGGCTACTAATGTGAATAAGTTTAAAAAAGGGCTGAAAGTTTCCGTTATCGTATGTTTATTATTTTTTATGTACTACCTGAAGGTAGCTAGTGCTTGTAAACCTGGGAGTAGTGTGGAACTTGACATGGGCCAGTCCACATTCATACTTATGTATTCATATATACATAGCACATGGTAAGTAGTATTTAATGAGCATTGATTTACATGATTAACTAATGTTTAATGAGTATTGGTGGCATTTCATATGTAAGTAACTAGGATCTATTGAGCATTTGTCCCAATGCTAGATTTATGCTTATCATGTGTTTTGCAATTATACAAATCTGTGATTACTGTGTCATATTTTATCTGCCATAGATTAAGGTAGTATGGACTCTGTTATCATGACATAGGTCCACACTATACAGAAATAACAAATGAATGATACTTATGCCAGTATATTGGTGAAGGAAGCATTTCATTCTAGATTGAAGGAATAAAAGGAAACACACACAAAATGTCACATGACAACTATTTATTACACATTGTCAACACACATCAGATACAGAAGCAAAACAATGATGATGGTTGTACTCATCATCTTTTGAAACAAGTGCCCCCTGTGAAACTTGAACAATGTTGAGTAACAGCTTGGTTGGTGCATCCAGACTCTTTGACATCTGTTGTATGGAAAGTTTCCAAATCAAATGACATGTTCATTTTCCGAAAAGATTACCAGGTCGTATCTAGTTGTAATCTACTGGTAATAAAACTACATAGAGCAAAGCAAACTCTGCCATTAAGCCATTTACTGGTGTTGCCTACTGATTGGTTTACTGCCCAATTTTTGAAGAGACTTGGATGTAATCTACTTTTAAATGTTTAATGCTGGTAGATCTTTCATCAGATGTTTAGCTGATTTTTAAGAATTGATAATGGATCAGATTATGCTGTAACGTATACCTGGTTGCTGTTATCTTAGCTATGCTGTCTTCATCAAAATCACCTAGATCAGTAACAGCAAGATCCCTTATCTTACCATTGACCGCAAGTTATGCTGTATATGTGAAATGTGCAAATTAAGATAGGGATATCAGGGATGAACTATTACTTACACATCTGTGGCCAAGAAACTACTCACAATCTTTGCATCTATAACAATTTTCTATTGTACATTTGTTTACAAGACATATTTCTAGTTCCAGCTATGTTCCATGAAGTTGACGCAAAGGACGTTCCTCTCTCCTCTGTTGCTTCCTGAGAAGCATCCAAAACAACAGCGACCAAAGACAACATCCAAACAGTCAGAAATGAAGTGTTAAATTTTGCAATTTCTTACGACTGCCACTAGAAACATTTTGGTCCAATTTTGTCCAGTTTACAAATATTAGCTGTGGAAATGTAGGCTTAACACTGCTCGAACACACATACTTGGCAGTCGTGAAAATTTGAACACAATATTTCCAACATATATACGCACTCTGTTGTGAGGAGAGTCGAAGGTCCCAGCGTTCTGTCCGGTTGAGAGTCTCCCAGGCGGTTTACCGGCGCCCCACTCTGAACCGTCTGCACTGCGGCATCTTGCGAGCCTTGGGGTTGTTTCTGCACATGTTGCGGCGCTCTATCTCGCTCATAGTATCGCTTTCGAAGGGGAGGTCGGGCACTAGACATGCACATGAGAATATATAGATGACGATAAGTAAAGACAACGTGATTTATAGCTGTGGCAGGTAACACCGACGGTTAGTACCTGTCCTAACAAGTACGCCCTGTTACGGGGTGCCATCTAGCGGCGGCCAAACTTTCTGCACTGCGGAATAGTATGGCGCGCCCTCAGACTGGCGCATAAGTTGCGGCGGGCGACCTCTCCGATCGGGTCATTGTTGAATGGCAGGTCTACTTCTGCAGAACACAGAGCAGAGAGAAGAAAGAGAAAGACTAAACACACAGGACAACACGACAGGATGAGCACATAGGACAGAACATGTTACCGACATGTCCGAACACCGTGACCATGGACATCGCAATAGATGATGCAATCCTTTTCACATATTTCGTTGTATGGGGCTGTGCCCATCTCCGCTTCTATGTTTCCATGGCTCTTGAACCAAATAGCTATTAAAGCACCACAGCAGGAGGCAGGTTCACTGGTAGAATGGACGTCATAAAAACCCTTTTGCATACATGCCATATATCCAAGCGAACCCGGAGATACTTCTTGTGCTTAGATCACGTTTTGGACACTCGGTAACATTTTCCGTAGTTGCTGACGGAACAGGAAAATTTGCAAATAACCATGAGTAGGTGTCACTGAAGGAAACGGCCAATCAAAGTTGTGTTGGTCAAAGACATTATGAACAACATCATATACAGCAGACTGAAGACAAGGACGATTTAGACGTAACGTGAAAGAACGAGACAATAAGACATGAAAGACGCGCCGGACGTCAAACGAAGCAGCGTTCACACAATGTTCGCGCAAACGTTTTGTTGTACCTTCTTCGTTGGCCTCATCCTCTCCGGCCGGTAGCAGGTCCGCTTCTTCAATAGCCTGTCTCAGTTCGTCAACCTGAGGAGATGAGATGAGAGAGGTTTCATTGATAAACTGAGACATATGTTGTCGTCTTCACCGTGTCGTTCAGTATCTTGCAAATCTAATGGAGACATGGAATTCTTATCATCCATGATGCATGAAATAACCAGTTACTTAAGGGTAGTTAGAAATGTTCACATATTTTATGAATGAACTTAACACAGTATAACAGTATTCTGCAGGTACAGCATTATTCACAGGAAAAGTTGAATCTGGGTTAAGCGCGCAATAATCACACCACCTTCAGCACCAAGGACAGCCGCCATTCTAGGTAAGTCACACGGGCTCTCGGATAGAGGTCTTTTAAGACAATTTGTAATTGTACTATCTATTATACTAGCAGAAATTAGAGAACATAGATGTAATTGATACTTTTATTGTTTAATAAAAGGAGCAGAAATCCAATTCAGACCGCACCGCATGCAGATCTACAAAAATCCGTCCTCTTACTAAGACCACAAAATTGAGAAGAAAGGCACTGAAAACGATTATAGTGGGTACCATGCTCCATAGGTAACCGCTGGGCTAATCTTTCCGCATGCTATCACTGGTTAGCAAGCGAACGCTTTCTACAGAGGATGGCACCAGCCTGAAAACGATTGTAATCTTTGACCTTTTGTGCATCAGAGGCAATATCTCCTCCATATGATCGCCAGACCTTATCGCCATCTTGACTCTTGTTTGAAACCATAAAGATATAACTCTACCAGAAATCGGTCCCAGTCGGGCAGTTGTGCGAGTATCATATCTTCTCTGGTCTTCCACGGTAAACTGAGAACTCACTTTCTCGATACATCAGTGCTCCAACCAAGATAAGATAGTATGCGTTTCTTATTACTTTCTAGCGTAGCAGGTAAATCATGATGCCAAAATTGCTGAACAACGAGATATGATGGAGACCCTGCGATAACTTATCAGGTACAAGTGAACTTTCATCAGGTTTGTTACTACAGAAATATGTTCGAATTGCAAGAAAGTATGATTTGGAAAGTAACTTTAACTGCCGTTACGCCAGAGGGTGGCCATATCGTCATACAGATACAGATATAGAGTAGCAGTTTGAAGCAATATATTTCTAAATTGCATCACGTTTCTTTCCAGCTCAGTAGCGTTTTTCATGTGAAAAGTTGGGCCGTGCGTGTCATTTTTATGATATCTGCAGTGGCTTGTTTTATGACAAGGCGATGACATTGATAACCTTTCCTACGGAAGAAAATAAATTGAATTTTGCGACTGCAATTTCGTCACCTCCAGCACCGTAACGTAGATCTTTATTGAGTTATATATGCGTCTTGCATGGCACCTCTACTAAATTAGACTTCTTTTCATGCATCAATTGATGCAAGACGCTGTGCGTAGCTACTTTTATTCATACATCTTTGCTCCTTCACGTCACAATGTTGCAGCTGATTATAGCAATCCGGACTTCTTTCAATCCACTCAGAAGTATCTATACATCTAGAAATGAGTAGGAGTCAAGATAGGCCTTACTCAATTCGGAATCTTTGCAGTCGTAATGTACATCAATAAAGTCTAGATGTCAGCAATATGTTTTACTTGCGATCGATGGTCAACAACTCAGATAGGCTCCCGTAGTCCATTTGGCGATCAGAGATATTTCCATTACTTTATGTTCTGACATATGACGAGCTGTAGTTCGAATAGCCACTTAAGCTCCTCTGTGCGCCTTTCATTACTTTTGTTTGTTATCCCATACTGTGGATCACAATGATATGTGCGGAAGATAAATCGCAATGCAGTTTTTGGCAATAATACATAATAGCGTTCGATATGCTCTGAAATGACGTATAGCAAGCATCTACCAAAATAGGGTTAATAGATACTTAGGCGGCAAAAAATATCGTCAAGAAAAAAAAACACTTGGTTCGCCTTTGTCTGGCTTAACATATAGTAGCAATCAGTCACCTCATTTTGACCAATCTGTAATATTTACTCTGCTCAATTTGGGGTCATCATCTTTCTTTCTTACATTATTCACCTTATTTGGAACAATTTTCACATGTTACCCCTACATGAGTTCGGTACAGACAAGTTCAATTGGAAAAAAATAGGCCTTCTTAAAACAACCATCGATTTTTGTGAAATGAAACAAGAAAAGGGACAGACGACAGTCTAAGTTATTTCTGCAAGAATACTGAATATCTACGATCAAATTCAGTGTTATTGCAGACTTATAAGCATTATAAGCAATTGGCAAGACGTTATTCCCTGTAGTTTTAGACATGCAACCAAGAACTTATCCCATGAAATTAACGTCATAAGTCTCCCAGGAAATAACATATCTGGAGCTTATTTGGCAGACATCATCAATTCTTGCCTTTGGAAGTCTAAATTTACACACATTAGACTTAAGCTTAATCCTGCTGGAGCTACCTTTGCCTCACGGGGAAGTCTAATCATCCATCAAGCCGCTGGTACTCCCACATTCGCCTTGCTGACGAATCGTATTTCCGCCATTGTGACCTTTCCTTAAGGGGTTCCAATATACATGGCAGATATGGATCATGACCTCGATCTAATCGTGCGGAACAATTCGGAAAAAAGTTCAAAACTAAAATCAGACAATATTTCTCCTGCATGTTGGAGTTCGGTAGGAACAATGAATATAACCCAAAATCCTAATATCATAGATCAGTATTTCAGTCGTTTACAAACATTGCAAAAACAACCCGCATCTAGATTTCGTTATTTTGTTGGTGGTATACATGAATACAGACTAGCTCGTTATCAACACAGACCAAACCTTTTCTTTACATTCAGGCAGATCATTGTCGTTAAATTCAGCTCCCTCTGTTATCATGCAAAAGTTGCGTCGAATCAAATATCACGTGAAACGTATTTTGTAAAGAAACCACCAGAGAGTTTACTGCTAACATCGCCCTAAAGATGTATTTAGCATCCTTACGTTTCTGTATCGTATCTAGCTCTCAGCAGTCCATATTATTGCTATAATAGTCACCTGCTTCCACTTGTCACCATTATCTATACCAAAGTCTTTTATTTTATGTATGCAATATATGTTGCAATTAGCCCTCGGGCAAGAATTTGCAAATTAACTTCCTCATCAACTCCATGTGCAAATAAACTTCCTCATCAACTCCATGTACCTTCCAAAGTGTTACATGGCTCCAATAGACAAAACATTAGACAAAATGCCGAAAGGTTTATAAACTTTGCTGTTTTCGATACTTTGTTCCTTGATTCAATCTACTGACGTTCAATTTGAGCAACAAAATGGTGATATGCAAGCGCGGTATGGCTGTAGGATTTGTGATAACAATGGTTTTTCCGAAATATCTAATACCAAGGAGCTTTTAAGCTCCTTGCTAATACGACAACCAAATCATACGAAATGTAGTGTACACACATGTTGTATCGCGCAGGTGATAAATGTACATACATCGTGCATACAGATTGATTTTATGAGCACAAGGAAAATTAGATTGGAGAAATGCAATAAAGATATTGAGAAGCGAATGGAAGATAGATAACAAGTCCTCAAGATGATGACTTGTTGCTTGTTTCTGGAGAATTTTGTTATGAAGATATTGAAACTGAATAAATCAAGAAGACCCGATGGGCTTTATCGGCGTTTATTAACATATATGTGTAATCATAAGAACTTAGTATCACCATAATTGTGGTTTGTGCATTCGGAACTAGAATATGGCTTCGATGACAATTTGCAGCGGAACCAACAATATTATCTCACTTGTAGTGAGAAGGAGGAGGCGTATTGCAATCGATTACCTTTACTCCATTTCACAGTCTTGTTGGAAGGTTTGATTTCATAAATTTAAAGCTCTTAGTACATGTATTTTACTGGCCTTCATAACAGGCGTTTTTGTGGGAAGTTTTGATTTTTTTCTGATTGTATATAGGTTTTCTGATTGTGTAAGTTTCTGGAAGCCTTCTGGCCTGAAAAAAACAAACTGTGCACGGAAAAAAACAGTGATACTTAACAATAGATTTATTGTGAAGGTTTCTCATTGATTATGCAAATGTATCCCTCGTTTGTACAAATTGGACCATCTCCACCCAAACAAAACTGAATTCAACTGTAATTCAAGTATGAAAATACGAAAAAAAGCAACATTCGGGCAGAAATGTTCGCGGTGGTTTTATGTTTGCAGTTTTCGCGTTGCAAATTTACCGCGGACTTTAAACCACCGCAAACATTGTTCCATAGCAGTAAGATATTACAGTGCATGGTGCTATCGCGAACTTAAAACCACCGCGAACAGTTCTTGCCCCGCTACCGCGAAATTAAATCCCCGCGAACTTAAAGCATTTACAGTATTTTGCATCATGGATGAGAAAAATACACCACCGATTGTGCCCGTATAACAGTACCATGAAGTCGTTATACATCGTGTCTCTTTCAAATCGCTTCATCACGGCTTGATCCACCACCTCTATATATACCCCATCATCAGGGCCAGTAATGAACACCCGCACCCTGGTGAAAGATGAACACGCATTGGCCATTAGCCCCTAACAATCTAATTATCTCGGTAAACCAATACCCAATGGCATTTTTCAAAGGTCTCTCTTCTTGGAAAGCTGCCAGACGCCTGGCTTATGAAAAATGAGAATGTGTATAGGTTGGGAAGACCAGGATGGTTGTGTCAGACTTGTACGCTATCAGTTAGCTGAGTCGCTGTTAGGAAGAGGGCTTACTGATAATACGATTTGAATCGATTTTTTTTTTCATTCTACCTTTTGGGGAGGCATGTCGATAGTCTAGATTCATACTTAGCAACCTTTGAGATTTCGCCCAGCATAACATCTCCAAACTAGAAGGTCTATGAATAAATGATTAGGATGTTGAAAAAGTCGCTTTAATAAATTTAAAAAAAATGTTTTGTTTCATAATTCAACGAGTATATAGTCAGTACACCTTCCATGAATACAACATGTAGCTAACAAGAAAAAGCAGTGCCTGAAACGCACCGGTCGATCGTTACCTCTTTTGTAGACACAAACGGAGATACCTGGGGCGTGGTTGACAAATGTTATGCCTTTTGATAAGCTCTTAAGGTATTAACAAGATGCTCTTTGTATTATATGTTGATCTGTCACGCTGTATGCAACATTTGTCTTCCGTTAATTGGACTATAGGGAATTCCTTTAATGACTCCAGCTACTGGCTTTAACATGGCCCCTTCCAAGACCGCAATGAAGTTTGTAAAACTCTATTTTGTTCGTTGAGCATCTGAAAAGCGGTATCTGTTACAGTCAACCCTGTCCAAGGCTTAATATAAGAGTCGGTTGGTTGGTCGGATGATTGCCCATGGTACCTTCACCCTCCTTAGAAGGTGAAAAACTAGAAAAATACACAAGGTAAACAGGAGATTTTTTGTAATTTTCATTTTCTGGGTGACTTTTCAAAGTTACCAAGATATAACTAACCTAAACAAAACAAGCCCAGTGTAACTGTGTCGGCAGAAATCCTCATCTAAAATGGCTAATAGATGCTGGCGATCAATTTTGGTTGTTTAGTGGAAGGTGGGTGCCCCTTTGTGGTAGCTGGTTGGGTTAGACAATAAGCTGCTTCGAGAGGAAAATTTATGTAAAAATGGACTGTTTCAATGTGTCCTTTGACAACAGGTGGTTGCCTGCGCCAGGTGTTTTCTCGGCCAGGTTTTACAGTGTAAGGACTTA
This sequence comes from Branchiostoma floridae, assembly GCF_000003815.2. Lineage (NCBI taxonomy): Eukaryota > Metazoa > Chordata > Leptocardii > Amphioxiformes > Branchiostomatidae > Branchiostoma > Branchiostoma floridae. The sequence goes on along the minus strand of NC_049989.1, from coordinate 7,841,440 downwards.
AATTGTACTGTACTGGCAATAAAAGCCGTCGGTGACCAATCCTACACGAGAATGTTGGCACTAAAACTTTTTGTTTCGCCGCATCAGGGCAATTAGGTCGTATTGTGGTAACTCGAGGCGCGGATTGATAGATCAAGCGCGATGTGACAGACATGAAAGCTGTCAAACTTGTCTGTATAGTGCGGAAACCTGTCCCGAGGCAAGACAGTCGAGGATATAAAGCAGATCGATTCTTTTGAGCAGAGCGTGGTTTGCGTTGATTCTTATCTACTTGTCTGAGCGTTTATCACACTGGCCATCAGCGTTACTCTGGCTTGGAAGTAAAACTCAACATTGTGCGACTACAAGCAAAAAGAATACATAAATAACTGCTATCGACGGGGCCTATTCATGGCAAGGATGACTATGATGTCATGATATATTACAATGCGTCTTAAGGCATTAACTGTGTTATATATCTATCCCCATCGTATTGTGCGAAAATCTTGAGTTGTGCAAGTAACGTTTTGTCGGTCCGGAAGTTTTGCTAGTTTGGACACAATCCAAAAGTTGCCCTCATGCTTCCAACTTTCTCACATCCCCCTGGGAGCTGACTGTAGAAACTGCATAACAGGCCTAATGGGCAGTCGGCGTTCCCGTGGGTACAATTAAACCATACCAACATTTACACCTGTGTATATCCCAATGGCATCAACGAAGCAATGTCTGATATGATTGCGCCTTCCGTAATTTCTGTAGATGGATTTTGATTTACATTGATTTTTTTCATCTCTTAGGTCGCTTTTTTTGGAGACAAATTGTCACGATTTCTACAATGCCGACAAACTTGATATTTTTCAATCAAAACCGTGCTTTGGAAAAAAGCCATTGATTTAATGACCTTGTGTTGGAAGATTATTTTTCACGGAAAATGGGTCAATTACGTCGCAAACTGTAGCCTTTGGGTAAGCATGATACATCATTCAGGGGCTGAGTGTCAATAAGGCGGACATGTTGTCTCCAGCCATTTAACGCAGCATTGGTCTCAAGCGGTACATGTAGCGTCTCGGGGGTACGATCAGTCTCAGTGTCAGGAAACTAACGATGTCGATGGCCGGAAAACCAGCGGGGTACTTTGCCAGGCACACCCGTGCAGGGGAAATCGTACCTGACCCAGGATACTGCCAGTAGTGCGCTGTGGACGTGATTAGAGAAATGTGAAAATTATGTTCAGTTAAGCCTGACTGGTAAGACGTGCACAGTGCAATATCGTGCTGAATAATTGACTTCTTTGTCAAATATTCTGTTTCTCTCTTATGCTGATTTGTAGGAAGTCTTATATTTTTTTTTCGTCCAATGTAGTCTAGATGAAAGATGCGATGATTTTCTTCTATTTCAGTTTACTCTATCCTATTCTATTCTATCCTAATTTATTTCATTCATTCTAATGAGTAACATAACAGATAAACGTCAATCTCAAATATATCTATAACGTTTAAGTTAAGCAGAAAATGGTTGACCAATTACCTCCTATTTTTCAATCATGCCACATTCATTACAAGACCACTTAATCACTCGGCCATTAAAACAAAACTACACCAATCAACCATACTCCCGATGTAGTGACATGTTCGATCTACTGCTCAATTAAGCTTTTACGACTTCCGGACTTTATGGCACAAACTCAATTGCATCGGTGCCTGGTTAAAGATGGTACAGGCATTGGGTTGTTGTTTTTCAACAACCCAACAACTAGCCCATCCACCTCTCTATTGATTTACATAAAACATATCTTAAACCTCACCAAGAGTTAATGAGGATCATCAACAGAGCGCAATAGACTAAGAATATAATGGGTAACAGTAACAGCACCACGTCATTGGGTTTCATTGCACGTTATGCCTAACTAATAGGGCCTTCACACTGAAACCGAAGCAGCAGGAATCGAGCAGAACCAGTCGAAATGAATTATTTGCAAAATTCGTGGCACATTCGGGGCCATTCGGGGGGGAATTCCAAATAGGCCCCAGATCCCCTTCACACGAGAAGAAATGAGCCAGAATGCCGTCAGAATGAAAACTCTTTTCTATTCCTGTGCGTTCGTAGTGTATTCTAGACATTTCGACTACATTCCAGATATTCTTTCTGCCACATTCGGGCAGGATTCGAGATGGCTTGCCGTTTCGATCCTCCATCGAATGAGAAAAGAATGTTTCGAACAATGTTGGAATGCCGCAGAATGCGGTCAGACTGCAGTAGGAATAGTTAGAATACACTTAGAATCCAATATGAATGCCATTCGATATTTCTCCAATTCGAATGCACCTCGACAGTTTTTAACATGTCAAAAACTTTCGGGCTAGCCAAAAGAACGGGCACGAATAACTGGAATGCAGTTAGAACACACTACGAATTGCCAGGAATTGCCAGGAATAGAAAAGAATATTAATTCCGACGGCATTCCGGCTAATTCGTGCTCTCGTGTGAAGGGGGCTTTAAAGAGGCAAGATCCAACTCTGAGCAGGGAAGCAGTGGAACTCGCGCGTAGCTGCTGGACACGTTGCCGCGTCAATCATCAACGTCTCCGGACATGACATCACAGTGCCTCACCTTCCCCCGACCAAACTTTTGTCCATAATAGACTACCCAAATATGCTAGTAGTTTAAGGAAATGACGGTTATCCACTGTATTCTGTGGGTCGAGACAAATTGTTTCGTTGGGAATACTGGCCATCATCTTTTCCCCATTTAGCCCATTTCGCGATCGATGAGCAATCTGAATCTTGCCTTTCAGCAGAAATTGACCAACGCAACACACAAAGATGGCCAGCTAGGTCGTTACGCTAGTTTTCCCCTTTATCTGCAATTTACGGTCTGTTGGAGTAGATTGATCAGACGTTAGTCAGAGGACCATCTCCAAAACGTCAATGTAACAATGTAACCAATGACCAGAACATTACATGTGCTTTGATGGGCTTTTGTGTGTAAACAAAGCAGTTAGATTATTTCGTTATAGTTATTATAAGTCATCTCACAAATTGATTTGTTGGTGAAAATTGATTTTTCAATTTTCTTTCCCAGAGGATGTAATAAGACCGGATTGTACGTAACAACAGGTCTTCCTTCAGACCTAGCCAGCTACGGGCATTGGATTAAATGTACATGTTGCAGTTTTTTTTCAAATCTGCATTATTAAGTTATTGAGTAAAAGGTTGCAAGGTGAACATAGATTTACGGGCATTTCCCTAACTTACTACCTAACAGCCACTTTTGCCATATGAAATGTTTCTGGCAGTTTTTTGTTCTGTGAAAATGATATTTCATGGAAGTAATTATTTTGAATACTTCATAAATTCGGCTCATCTGTTATTCTACTGATCATACGTGAAACACCGCAAGCGCTAGTGCAGACCCCGAAACCTGAACGTCTTGTTATGCTGGCAAAAGATCACAGCATAAAAAGAAGGAAGGTGATAGGTTAGATAACATAATGTGATTTTTGTTAGGGGACGAATTATCACCGGAATGACCTGCTGGGGTTGATGGATCTGCCTTTCAGGAAACTCCGCATGCTTTTATCTTTGCCGTGTTATCAGTGATGGATGATGAGGAGAACACAACTTACATACGTCTCCTCAACCATTAGCTTCGGACAAACACTTAACATGCATTATTTCGGGCAAAATTCTAGTTCCTTTACCTACACAGTAATGCACCATAAATGATTCCTTACTATTGTAACCAATCGCTTTTGGTCTCTTAGTGCGTAACTGTAGAAAACAGAAAGAGGCAAGGTGCCAAATGCTGCAGAGAAGTCAGTATTGCCAAGACACATAACCACAAAAGTGATCGTTCGCACACATCAATACCGCTCGGAAGACTGCCTTCAGTCAGTCAATACCAATGTTAGTCAAGTCAAGCTGCATTCGCAATGGCTCCTTAAGCAAAACTGCATCCGTGGCAGCCAGCATTTTCTTGCCAACTATTTTCGAGAACGTTCTTAGCTCATCGAAGATCGACCTCGGTGGCCGTTACGACCATCGTGTAGCCCACATCAAAGGAAAAGTCCCCCATATGTTTTCTCATGATAGTAATCCGTAAAGAAGCAAAAGTAAATTACAGCCTTTGATGTCAATCAGATCCCCTTTGAATAATAAATATCATAATCTTTATTACCTATCTTGATACATACAAAATGTAATAAACTTTATCATCGATCGATTCTGCAGGTGCGCTGATTTGTATGTACGTACGTACGGGCTTGAAGCAAAACGCTGTCTTTGGACGGATTGTAAGAACATATCTTTATTTTGAAATAAGAGCTGATGGAAATGCGGCCAGCTAAGCATATATTCACTCCTTAGTATGCAACGAACGGTGTTTGAAAGTTTGAATGTAGATTATATCAGCTAGACGTTAGCAACAAACAAGACACAGCCAGTGCATCAGGTACAATGTTACCGTGCGCAGAGATTGACACAAGAAGTCTGACCACCATCTATTCGGACAACTTGCCCATTCTCAACTAGCATAACTATTCCGCACTGTGGTAATGTTGAGAATTCTAAGATAAGCCTCTGATAAGATTAAAATATCCTATCGTTTTACAAAGTTACCGTCCGTTGAATTTTTTTTTTGTAATGAAAATTCACAGATGGAAAACATCTATCAAAAAAGCTTTCCCGGGCTATTCACAACAAGAATACAAGTAACATTATCTGTATTCCGCTACTTTAGTAAATTCTTGACCGCTGTCATTGTCGCAGATACGTGGTCTAGGGGATTGAAAAATAACACCTAGTTTTCCGGCGTCCACAAAATCAATGACTTACAACAGGTTATACTATATGCTGTATCTCTCATTTGGTGGGGAAGAATGTCTCTATATCAAATCATCTTTTTGTGGCTTTAAATCAACACAGGAAGAAGCAAATTTTACTTTGCCCGTGGAAACAGATTCGTACCTTTTGCAGCAACTCTGCTTTGTCCACTGCCCTGGCCGTGACTTGATTTAGTAGCAACGTGACGACGCACAGGCCGGCAAGAACGAACACTGCAAGGCGGGCCATCTTTCTCTGTTACGGTCGAGGTTCTTCTCTCTGTGCAGACTTCTCTGGAACGAGACGGGTCTTGTCCTGGGAGAGACTGGCAGCTACAACGGAGCAAACTGAGCTGGGCGCTTTCTGGTAAGCTTTTAAGTACATCCCACCGTACATGAAAAAGACTGTGATTGGCCAATGTTAATGAGATTTCTCATGACGTTCAATCTGCGTCATCAGTTAAGGCCCGCCCATTTTACGTATGTACCCGTGTTAGATGTGGATTGGTAGAAAATCTTCGATTCTACTGTCTATAGATAACTAGTTATTGAACCGGCGGCCATACAAAATACGCACTTAATGGCAAATTCATGGCGGAAAATGATGGAAATGTTGGCGTCAATGCAAACCATAGTAATTGATTTGCCCAAGTTAGTTTTGCCCAATTCCGAACTGTGTACATGGATCTCTATTTAATGTGAATGTGTTTTGGTCAAGGAAAACTAATTCTATGTAAGTTATATATACAAAGCAAAATGTAGGTAGCTACAAGTTCTAAGTGACATAACTGACATATTCGTTAGCGAATGTTAATTTTCAGAAAAGCAAAATGAGCTGGTTGCTGAGACTTTGATATTATTTGAGACTTTGATATTATTTGTGTGAATTTTCATACCTTAGAAAAATATTACATTCGAAATTGTCACCTTCCTGACACTTCAGAATTCAAACCTCCTAAGCCGAGAACATTAAGCAAATATGGAAATTCCCCACGTCGCCGTGTGTTGTTGTCGGCGAGTCCTGCGGGCGCCCTATGGCTCATTTGGACCCGTTTCAAGACATAAATTGCCCGCCATACCAGGACTGGCAGCCGCGAGATCAGTTTGCAATTGGCAAAGTTATGACGATTGGAAGGCATTTGTTGAATTGCCCTGCTGGGAGTTTCCGCTATCATGAAGGCTGCCTCAATAACGTCAGTATGCGGTCAACCATGCCTCCCATTAGATAGATTGAGAATATTGCAAGAATATAGTGCGGTTATATTGCCATACCAAATAATGGTTTTCCTGACTTCAATATTTGCAAGTAGTATACATATAGCAATATGCATTCTGCTGGTAAAGTTTGAAAAGTATCTTATTTTTGTGGCAACGTCAATTTACCCTCAAAATGGAGTTCATCTTGATACGTTACAGAAAATTATTATTCTTCGTCACATCTGATTCAGATTGACGAAACCTTTCATTCGGTGTTGACAAGGCAGATCATGATCAGAACATCATTTTGTTGGTCCCATGCATGTGGATGTCCTGTAGTGACCTCAATGCGCGTCTTGACAATATACGAGCCAACCACACATCTGCGATTTCCTGCCTTTTACAACTATGAGACGGTGCAATTAAGCAACGGCCTGATGATAACTGACGGCCCATGTGGTGGGTCCAAATAAACCGTTACAATTGGCAGATGTCGCTGCCGTAGAGACGCGGTATTCATTACGGAGATGAATACACGAGAAGATACAGATAAAATCTCTGGAAATAGTTCGTTTGGCTTCCAAGCTTTAGCTTCTCTTCTTGTGTCTACCGGTCTATAAATGAGGAAGCGTCTTCGTGCCGTCTGCTGACTGTTGTTGTTGAGATTCTCTAAGCGCTAAAGCTGTCATCACAGTTGACATTGGTGGTCATCTACCACCGTTTTTCAAAGTACATGTACTGGTACATCCAGACATGTTTGAGGTATGCTTTAGTCAATCTTTGAGGCCGAGGCTTTGCCTAGAATAAGAATCAGAACTGACAGCATATGTTGAGTGGCTCAGCGCTATCACTAATCAGTGTACAGTAGCGTGCTAGATAACGTTTAGAGGATGACGGCTCAATGGTCGGTGCAGACAGGTACGTCATTGACTTTGCTGGCCATACGTCACCGGCAAAAGATATGAGGAAGATAAAATACTGCAGACCACAGGAAATACTTTGCAAGGTCGTCACATGCATGCATGGTTGTCGATGGGTAGATTATCCAGAACCGGCCGTTAATCCTTTGTATACCGGGACAAAATTAAAGTTGTATGTTTTTTGCCAAAGTCTTCAGAATTTCAATCCTATCTAAATTTTAGATAATGCCCGACCTCTTTCGACGTCTTAGTCAGTTCCAAGGGGTACGTTTGGGGCTAAAATTGCCATATGGCAAGTAGCCAATGTAGCCTGTCAAACGACCGTTCGTGATAATTGTATGGTTTGTAGAAATGTGCTACACAATGCATCAAAGGTGCTTTTGTCATTATCAGTATACATTTGAAATATATCTAAATCGCTGTACGTTCTGTTGATTTGTTGCCATTTTGCAACTCAGCATCAGCTTGCATTCAAAGTACCAGGCAGAGGAAGAAATCTTTGGATGTCCAGGGTAAACGATTTACATAAAAACTTTATAAAGAGAAGGTAGAGAATAGTATGTCAGGATCTTACATGAAAGCAACCCAACGTCAAACGCTAATTCTTACAGAAAGCGCAAAGTACTGGTGAACATTAAGGGAAACATCCAAAATGTGGTCGTTTCTAAAGGCTTCTTACGTGCCAGCAGCCATTTGGCTTCCACATCTTCAATACTGCAGTACCATCAACTTTTGGCTATTCTACAAATTATCCACATCGGCTTTATTCTTTCCCCTTTTCATTGTAAGGCATCAATGATTTAGGAATAAGACGTATCGGAGGCTGATAGCTTCCGGCTCTTTGACTGCTCTTAGTTGTAACAGTCAACTAATTTCCTGTCACGCCAGATGGTTCTCCCCTCCTCTGATTACTTGTCCGCCTTTACTTCTGATAAACAGCCTGATGCCGTGTAAGGGAGACATGCAACAGCCTACGGAAGAGCGGCCAACCGCCTACGGGAGGGAGGCCAACCGCCTACGGGAGAGAGGCCAACCGCCTACGGGAGAGAGGCCAACCGCCTACGGGAGAGAGGCCAACCGCCTACAGGAGTCCAGCCAATGTTGCATGAGTCTGAACTAATAAACTTCAAGCCTTTTGTTCTCTGTGCGTGGGCGTAACTTGGTCTTGAACTCATCTGCTGCCTTCACCATTGATGCAATATAGAAGAGCACACATTGGCAGATCTGACAGTAATAAGCTGATTAAAATGTCCTACCGCTTGCCTGAAGGACCAACGACCTCGAGTTGATGACTCTCTCCCTGCTTGCTGATCTGACTTAAAGAGAGAACCTCATTTTACCTTACCACACTCCAGCTGTTGCCCCGCATGTATAGATATTGACCTGTATGATCATCAAGCTCAAAGACAGTTCTGTTGACTTTGTCCTCCATCACAACCTTGCGTTTTGGAGAAAGTGATACATGGCAATTTCCGACCATGCAAAACATTAAAACCCTCTACATATACATCGAGTCTTCTATGGCCTTAGAGACAATGATTAAAGATATACACAGCGAACCGATAGGTTTTGATACTGAATTACTGGATAATCTGAAATCTTCCAAGGACTGATACGGTATGTTTTATATACTAGTTGGGATGCACTTAGAGGCACGAGGCACCAAAGCACACTATTTGTATTTTACCATTTCGTCCCTTCAGCAAAACACAGGTCGATAATGGATAGGCATCAGTATCTGTACCATTCATCCCGGGATCTGCAAATAATGACTCGACTCTATTTTTCAACGAAAGTGGAGTGCTTTTTCAAAAGTTCTCAGTGAGTTTGGGAAGAGAGAGAAAGTTTGTAAATCAACCTTTACTAATGCGAAGTTAGTTCTTCCTCCCACACTTTCGGCTTTAATGCCTACATACACCCCGGTGCCTACAATACGACCACTAGCAGCAAGAAAGAATATAAAAGATATATCTCTCCTTAATATGTCGAAGACAACAACTCACGCCGATGTGGAAAAGTAATGTTCCTTACCAAGCTAACGTGTCTATTAGATTCCCGGTAATGACAAGTCCCTTGATTCCTGTCTGATTGCCTTTTTAATGGCACTGCTGAGGGAACGATGGGTATCAGCATTCGTCTTATCGTGGAAGTATCCTTCCTAATGTTTAACAAATAAACAAGGTGCCGGGAATGTATCTGAAAGTCATTACTTTCTGATACGTAGTGGACAGGACACTGTTTATCACGAAGGAGCAACGAAATGTTAGGAAATTCTTTATTTGATAAGCTGTGAGAACGGAGGCACTCGAAAAGATAACGGTCAGTATATGGTGATTTGTTTAATGGGATGATACTAATAAAGTTCCGTTTTGTTGGCATATCCTATTGTCATTCTCTTAAATCAGTATTCTACGTGGGCCCCTCGTGCTCTATTCAGGGCGTGATATCGTCAAGAAGACTATGCTATGGCTTCAATTTGGGCAGCAAATGACATGGAACATATTACAGTGGCTTTTGTTGTATTGTGCGAAATTACTCACGAAACTCGGTGGAACTTCTTTGGGTGTTTTACCGGTTTGTTAAAGGCTAAGGTGTCTTTGTCTGGTACCATGCAGGTTCTTTAATGTTATGAAGAAACATCCGACATTTTATATGATTATTGCATGTAGTCGAAACATATGCAAAAGCAAAGAAGCGAATTGCTTAGCCATGGTCCTTGTTGCAGAAGTATTTCTGTTTAACGCTAAAAATGTCAGTTGCAGTAAGATTTACCCAACTGTTATAGTGACGTTAATCAATCTACTTCAAGCTTTATGATTCTTGACGGAACTCAAAGAAGACACACAGCGCACATAAACTAGCAATAGGGCAACATGTAATTACGTATTATTTCAGTAGAATACATTGTCCCCCATAGGTATGCATGCGCGAGACGCGATGCACACGGATTAACAGATATTTTGTGTAATTGCATATTGCAGAATTGTATGTTTGCATAGTTGCCAGTCCTTTGTATTAGCCTCGGCTAGTTTGGCGACCTTGGCTGCCTGTAATTTCCAACCGAACGAATAAAAAAAATTCATGAAATAGATAGGCGAAATATTGCTCAATTCCCCTTAAAAAATCCAGTCGCACACCAACTATAACACCCTGACTTCCCTACCAACCTTAGTCACATACCAACGATAATACTCTCAATCCCCTACAAAACCCAGTCACATAATACCCCCGTCACATCATGTTGGCGAAAATCAATCGGACGACGATTCTGCGGCAATCGCCCGAACCTCGCTTATAATAATAACGTTATTGCACAACAATTGTACAAAGTACCAAGTATGGCTTATAAGTGACAAGGACGAAGATCGTGGATAATGTGACAGGGGTATAACAACGATAACACCCTGACTTCTCTAGAAAACTCAGTTGCATACCAACGATATAACACCCTGACTTCCATACAAAAATCAGTCGTATACCAACGATTAAACAACTTGAATCCCCTACACTGTCGCACATGTATGATTGTAATTATCAGTCGAAGGACGCCTTCTGATTATAAACCGTACTGTTAGTTTTCTATTTCTAACGGTAACGACGAATTTCAAATATGTGACATTCTTAACTTGACACCAGCGCAGCCAAAGAGTGAACCGAGTTTTACTAGTATCCTGAACAACTTTTTATGCGTCAGCGTAAAATCATTCAAGCTGAGATATGGGTATCGACAAGGGTATGCTCGTGCGATTCCATCAATTCATTAAGATTTATATCGGTTCCAAAATGTAACGACTCAAGGTGTACCCACCGGAAGGCCTTAGGGCTTAAACTGACATTTCGTTACAATTCAAAACAGTGCATAAAATTGATAACTTATATCAGTTAATTGTCTAGAGGGTTGTCCTTTGGTGTTTAATGCATAGATCTATCTCAAACCAACCAGACACTGTGTCTATGGTAGCATTTCTTTATGATATATAGGAAGAGTTACAGAAAAAAGGTTTAAATCCACCTGTGTGTGAGGGGGGGTGTAAGTTGCACGTGCAAAACCTCCACAAGCAAAAGAACCCAAAACACTTATCGATAACAGTAGAAGTGGTCAGGTGTAGCGAGCTGCATGCACTATTGCTATAGCTAGCTTCTTGGAAAAAAATTACATTATTTTCCACCTCAGTTGACCTTACTTTCAGATTTCCTTGTGGCTAACATAGCAGCGGGGGGAGACCTGCATGACCGAGCCTTGATGTAGACAGCTTTCCTGTATACTTCAATATTCACCAGACAATCACGTAGAAAATTGCCATTTTGCTGTCATGTAATGTGCAATGAACTTATATCCATCACTCTCTATTTATCCCTTTTAACGCAATTTTGGTTATCTCGCTCTGGAGCTTGGCGTTCATGTAGAGGAATATTCCAAAATATTGAAATAATGGCAATGGCCAGGCCAGTTGAGAATTTGCCGACTTCAATGGTGGCATTTGATCATCGTTATCACATAGCGAATGATGGGTTAGTATTCTTTTATCTGCGTTCTGTCGGTAAATATCTTGGATTTCAAGGAGATATGTTTGAAAGGAATAGTTCAAACGAACATTACTGTAGCAAGAAAATCTTTAAGTAAATGTTGGATTTGGAGGCTAAAATATTAGCTGAAACCAGTGATTTGGCATTACACTTAATAACACTACGGCAAAACTCAAATCTAGAGACTAAGGGACTACAGAAACTGATTACATGCAAGTACCAAACATGCTTGAGGGAAACTTTTCAGACATTCATTTTGCAGCTGCCATAGAGTCGTCGGTCCTACTGAACACAGGTCTCTGTGGAAATCATGGCTCCAGGTTATGCCAAGTTCGCAGGATGATGTGCATCTCGGTGACGGATGTGTGCTTTTCCTTCCACTCACAATGAAACTCTTTAATAATCTCTGTGCAGCACCGTATGACAAACCTTTTCCTCCAGCGATACATCGATGAACACGATAAAAAAAAGTATTGCAGTTGCAAAATTGCTAGATGAAACAATACCATTACTGATGTAAAGTTATACCATGCAAGGTTTACGCTTCTGAATTTATTGTTTCTTACATTGATTATCAATTCTTGATTGATCCCCTCATTTGCACGAACACTAAAGAATGCCACATCATCCCAATACTGATACTGATCATGATAAAACGTGTCCCTGTGACACAAGTGGCAAGATAAACAACATGGATCAAATATGGTGGAAGGTGAAGGACTGATTTGATTTGATTTATTCGCATGATGATACAAAATACAGAAAGTTAAGTTGAATAATATATAAACACCGCACGGGTGAGGAGGAGAAACTTAATAGGCTTAAGCCCTCCTCCTTAGAAATAACAAATACTAATCATAATTCTGCTGAAAAGATTGAAAATGAAAGCAGATTATAACAAACATAGATAAATAAGAGTTAGATGATTACAGACAAGCAGGAATTGCAACTACTGTAACATAAATAAGAATATCTGATAGTACAATAACAAATCGTTGATGCATAACAAATAATTAAAATCAAGGAGTTGTAGCAAGTTACTTAAGTACCATGAAGGAAAACCGCTCGGTCTCGGGAACGATTATGGCGGGTTACCATTGTCTGGTCGGATGGGGACATAACGTCGTCGGGCCCATGAACTCTTTGGTGAACGGACAAGTGAAAGAGGATTTGACATTAGTGACCAACTGCAGCACTATGCATGTAGGTTCAACCAAAAGTGCAACCCAGCATTGTACTGTTAGTACTAGAAAGGTGATCTTTAGTTCATCCAACTAGTTAAGAAATGAAGGTTCTTTAAGACCCATCCCCTGCGGTTAGTACGGGTTAAGATTTAGTACCTATGAAACAACAAGGGTGACATTGGATGTACTCCCTACTGCTACAGGTGTGAACTCGAGGACATGTATCACCCTCGGCACCGTATTGACCTAATATAGGTGCCATGACGTATCACTGAAACAGTCAGTCGCTCACAGAAAGTCTTGGTGGCAAAACCTCTTGCAATTTTAGAGTGCTTAGGGGGATTACAGGGCACTACTCAATATACATTAAGACCTAATGTTCCTTCCGTGGCAATACTTTGTATCAGGATTGAGATCTGAATAGTCCCAGTGGGACCATATTTTCTATCTGTCACTTCTAAGGCCCCGATAGGAAGACTTGTATTTTTTGCCTTCTGAAGTGAATATATGTGATTAGCTCGAATCTTCTTTGGTAATAATTTTAGGACGAGTCAGCAAGATGAAGGAATCATTCTGAACGACGTGATTGAATTGTACCCAAACCAAACCCCTCAAATATTGTAGCATAACTTCATAATGAAATGCTGACCTTTTAAAATGTATGTAAGCAGCTGACCCATTATCCAGTATAATATGGCGGCATAATCATAGGTTTGGGCAACAAGTATAACGATTTTCAATCAAGAGACTGGTCTACCTTCAATAATATTTCGCAGAAAGTGTATTTTGATGAACTAGTAGTGTATTATACATAATAGAACACTAATGACTAACTCAATTATTAACTTATAACATTCTTGATGTAGATATAACGCGAGACCTACACAGAAGGACATAAGAGTTGAAGATGACAACATCGGTTTGTGTACATGGGAATCGGGTCAAAGGTCTGCGACCGAGATGACTCCAGGCTGGCATCGAGGCGTAGGCAATTGATTCTCTTCTAATGGCGATTTTTCATGGCGCCTGATACCAGTAATAAGCTTCATGCGCAAAGCATCCGGATATTGGCAAAAGAGAGCAACAGTAAAATGAGGAATAATATGGAAATGCTATTCCTCACAATTTGTCACTGTCCCACCTACAAGACTGTTTCACACCAGAAAATATATATGTCACAACTTAAGATTTATCTATACCGTATGTATGGCTACGGGATGCGTCCCACTACTAGCAATGTGTGTGACATGTACAACCTTCATGACGTCATGGAATAACAGCATGGCTTAGGTTAAACAGACGTCGATACCAGAGCCCAGAGAAATTTACTGCGCCATTTAATTCAGACTTCAATGATACGGCCATTAGCGACGGACGTGTGGCTATATCACGCCATCAGATCCCCGTACATCAGAAAGTAAACGTCTGGAAATTGCCTGCCCTAAAATTGCCCCTTAAGCCCGTGTGTCGCAATTTTCTGACGACTGGTAAAAGCTTAACAAGATGTAATAAAAGTGGACAGTTTTTCCTTCCTATGGGCATTACTCACGCGCGGATGATGAGATTCTTCATACATATGAAAGGGAAACTGAGACGTAGAAAACTTTAAATTGATATGTAACACTGAAACGTGCTTTTCGTATGGCAAATTGTTGGGCCAAAAGCTGACGTGAGATTACCAAAGATCTAGACATACATTTTTGTTTCTTATTGGGTGTGTGAACAACGAATTCGAAGGCTATGATCACAGTTTTATAGTAGACAATTTTCTCAGATAGCTACAGCCAAGTAAGATGGAATGGTGTCAAATGTTTCAGAAACCATCTGGTTAAAACGGAAACTACATTAAGGGAAATAAGTGAACCACTATTGCACCAATGAAAGAGCATTGAATAGTGCAGCATCGAAGTAATTGTCAGGTCATAATTTTTATGACTAGTAGGTAAGTTGAACATCTCTTCCGTTACCGTATACGTATCTACTCAAAGAAAGAAAGAAAAGTTTTGCAAACTAGCAGTTCTAGCTATAGGGTAATTGGAAGAAAATAAAACCGACCACAGAATGTAAAACCTACGACCTTTGTAAATCACAAGTTCACGCAAGAGAAGGCTTGAAAGACGTGACCCCTTTTACCAGCGAACCGTTGGATATGTTTAAAGACAGCTCATTGGTTAAGAACAAACTGACCTTCCGTGCACACTTGATTTAATGTTTTAAGAACAGTCGTTTAGTTTGTTCGTGCGTGTTGCCGTTATTAGTGATTTCTCTTGGGCGTTGTGGTACATTACAAGGTGGACTGTGAGTATGAGTTTTCATGTGGCGAACTGCAACCTGAAACGGTTATTCTTCAGTTGTGTATCTTGAATGGTAATAAGCAGGCTCCTATTCGGTTTGCCCTTCAAAAAAAAAAGCAGTCGGTTCTGTTGGAGGCTTGTTAGGACAAGGGGGAGCCTTAAGGTGTCAAATCTACGCAAAATGTTCCTCCAAAAACAATCCTCCACACCTATGTAGAAGAGCAGTGGTGACATGATGTGTTTGGGTACGGAGCATGGTCCCATTGCATTGCGGTTCACCAAGTAGAAGATGGCTGCTTCACCCTGGCCCTTTCCCACCCTGTAGCGTAAACGTAGAGCCTGCAGGTTCCTTTTCTTTAAAGGTGAAGAACTTGGAAGCAACATAACCCACCACCTCTTGTTATCAATCCAACCAAAACTATCTGTACAAACTTCATAACAAAAGTCATGTTCATTTACTCAATGATCCCACTGCCAGACGAATTATTCTTAGAAATTTCCCTCAACCTCTTTCCAAGACTCCACCATGCTATCTTTAGTATATATGTAATGGTAAAGACTTTGAACTAAGACATTGATAAGCGACATTGCCTAAGACTGTCAGAGAGACGGATATGCCGGCACTATCTCGATCGTAGTCATGATAATTGCCTCCGCTGAGGGGGTTATGGACTTTCTGGCGTTTGTGAACAAATCATCCATCAAACGTTTTCATGTGCTTGTACCGGTCCCATCTGGTTAAGATGCAATAGCTTCGATTTGCGGTATGCCGAGAAGCAATGATAAGAAATAAGGCAGTTGAAATCTGGATTTATAAGTAAAATCAAGGCTTAGCAACAAAAGTGGCTTGATACTGAAAGTGGCAGAATGTCTTAAAAGACATTATGACAGTTTCAGTATCAAGCCACTTTTGTTGCTAAGTCAATTTTCATTTTTTAATCTTTCGATAAAGCCCTGCTTTCTTTGGTAAAAACGAAGCTAGTGGTGAGGACAAAAACTACCTTCTTTACAGTCATTATCACCATCATCATTTTAGTGTGAACTCATTCGGACCATCATATACATGTAATGGTGTCTGTTGTCCGTTGTTGGATATTGCGCCCCCTCCCATCAATATCCTAACCTTGTCCATCTACACACCAATCCTGCTCGGTCTCGCTCAATAACCGTCCTCGTCCTGGCCTATTACAGCATCACCAGCATCAAAGGAGCTGTGTCGACAACAAAGTATGGCAAGAGCCCGAGTAAGTGTTGAGATCTGCAAACCTCTTCTCTATGAGCATTCAAACTAGTTCCCAAGAATAAGAGAGTTAGCGTGCAAAGCAATTCTCATGGGGCACGACCCTTCTGACTCAGGGGCCCAATTTCAGCGACGGCTAAGCAGGAGTGACGTCCTCAATGACCAACGGAATCGTTAGTCTGCTCAAGTGAGAGATTGTGGTACATTGCAGCACTGTTTTGGTTGTGGCGTCAAGCCTCTGTAACCAACACTTCAGATTTTCGTCTAACGGGCGGTCAAAGGGCATCAACAAATTGGGCCGCTCCTATTAACCTTTGAGAGGAAAGATTGCCTGTTAAGCATCAGGTGCTTTGACGAACACAGTAATTAAGTACCACTGCCTTTGTATGCACTAGAAAGTTTAAAACTAGAAAAGAATCAATCGAAATGCCTACCATGATGAAGTGCGTATTGAGTGCGCTTCAATGTGTGCTTCTGTTCCAGATACATGCCTTATAAAGAAAGGTGTATCCTTGAACCAATATGTGTACTGTTGATGACTACTATGGCTGAGCCAGAATTGTTTGGCACCGGTACCGCACATTTACAAAAATCAATGTTTGTTCGCTTTCGTTGGCACGTTGCCTTGTTCCAGGAAATGCATGCCTCAGGTTATGTCCAACATATAGATGGATGAGGGTGTAGAGGAGAGGACGAGTCCTTGACCTTTGGTTTTTTATCGCCCTGGCAAAGAAGGATTCATAGCTACACAAGGCGCCTAATATTTTGTTTGCTATAACTATACAAGGCGGCAATAGAAGGCCCACGTTCTGTTGCTTCTTTTGCTTCCGTAATTAAGATCAGGTCACGTCACAGATATGATGGGTTTCATTGTCATTACTTACATATCTGCCATTTGTGAAGATTTCACAGGATTAAAATGTCCTAATTACGAAAGTCTTAATATCCATTGCCCTATCTTATACATCAAGTGACAGGAATATAAGTCCTGTGGAAACTATCTTAATTAAAGCAAATCGCAGTTTTATTTGTTGTTGCTCTGTACACTCGCCTCCTTTGTAACAGGGTGATGCAAGAAGTATTTTCAAAGTGTTGCTATTTTTAAAACTTTGAGATGGCGTTTGTTTGATTTTACTTCCACCAAACTTGATCTTTCCTTTCCTTTCCACCCTTCCCACCTAAGTCGGAGCAGCCAAGCTCAGTAAAAGATCTTTCGTGCGGGCCCAGTCTTATAGATACATAATATCTACATGTATTCTGAGATATTGTGACCTATCCCGTTAAGAGGGAGAAAGATCTTGTCTAGAAGAAGATAAGAGTAGAATAGAGTGGAGTTTAAGTACCATCTTCAGGCTCTGCGGTCTGATTGCTCCTAAGACTTCCTGTCTTTAAGTGCAGGGGATGTAATTAGTGGCACGCAGTTTACGCTTCCTACTTTCTTCAAGTATGAAGAAAAAGATCTTTCTTGCTTAAAGGCACTACTTGTATACATGTAGGGCAAACTTCACATACACGCGTCTGAAGAGGCTGAAGTCTATATGTAAAAGCGAATTTTGTGGAGTCATTGAATAATGATGACTGTTAATAATGAGAAATGATACAAACAAGATTGTTATGCTAAATGTGGATCCAAAATTCCATATAAAGTCAAAGTCAAACAAATATTACGATGGGGCACTGACGAGTTATTTCAGACGATGTTCTTCAAGATCCATTGGCGAGTTGCGTAACGCCATCGACATGTTGAACCACCTGACAGAACAAAGGTGATAGCAGGAAAAATGAGCAGGCTTTTCTGTCGCCTAGGGAGAATTAGCCTTCCATGGTGGCGTCTCAGGTGTGCCTGCTGCTTAGACATGATAAATGAGGTGGGATTGACACATCCAAACAATGTCAGTAGAAAGGCATTCGTTATAACCATCGATATACATCGGACCCATTGGTGCCATTGGTTGGACCGGTACCCTTACAATGCCAAGTGGCACATAGGCCATCAAGTTTCAGTAGCAGGGTATTTTTTCCCATGGACAGGTTGCTAGATATTCTCTTTTTAACATACACGAGGCATCTCCTCGAACACGGGACCCCCATTGCCCCATGTTACGTCCCTTCTGAAAGACGCATGCAGCCCCCACTCAGATGCCCCACCCATGATTGAATCGGGGTCTCTCAGTTACCATCTAATTGGAACCAGGAGCTCAAATTGGAAACTGTTGAGTTACAGGGACATACATTACCCATGGTACAAAGCCTCGACAACTTTGTGGACGATCGATCTCAAATGCTTGGCTGCCAAGTGTAGCATCCGGTCTTATAAATTGCAGAATCTACAAAATTGCTCCTTGTCATCCCGAAGTTATGAAAAACATTGTTTAAAAGTTTGTACGACTCTTACAGCGTTCTAACCTGTCTGTCACATACTAGGCTCATAGGTTTCTTCTATGATCTTCTATAGGATCAAATTTTGTGGATGCAGAGGTCGGGGTTGGGACCCGGCACGGTATACGGGTCACATTCGTCCTTTCGGATGGGGACGTAAAGCTGGAAGTCCCGTGCATGAAGGAGCGTCAATTGTTAGTTTCCGGCAGTAACAAGTCAAACCTCTGTACGTAAAAGAACCCAACACCCATACCAAGGCCACATCGCACAAAACCACTTGACAAATTATCATTATTCAACCAAGTTTTGGATGACTGTTTTATCTTAGTTTATTCGTAGGAAACGCTGACAAGCAACGAGCTGAACAGACAATATAGATTTCCCCAAGCTCAGTCCCTACATTTTGAATGTTTACCTTGCCAAGCCGAAGGAAGCCAACATGAGCCGTCGTCGGGTATTTCTGAATAATGAATTAGTCCACGGACTCATCGATCCTCAAGAAACGATCTGAGATGATATATTCCCGGCAGAGTGATATGCCAGGGGCCAAGACTTTTCATACCGTCCGTAGAGGGAATGGGTTATAGGAAACACGGTCCCGTCACTACCGTGGTAGACTGCGACGCTATATACAATCATGATATGTCAGATACGATTTGCTCAGTGAGTTTATTTCCGACATTTGGCCAAACGCCGACATGACTCTCCAATATTAGATACTGATAAAAAAACATGATATGAACAGCAGCAGTGATAACTACCAACATATCATAGGTCACAGTATGATGAAGTTTTCCTCAGAGTAATGTACAGACTTTCAAAGGCAGCATACAACAACATTATGGACCGACACTCTGGAACAATGGAGCAACAGAGACGATGCAGCACGGTAAGGAATTCAAAAGTGGACTGTAGGCACAATCGAATAAGTACTGATTTTGATAGTCAAGCGGACCTTACCCGAAGGTAGCAACTTACGTAATTAATGTTGTTCAATTATGTAATTATGCTAATGTTGTTTTAAGATTCAAGTTAGGGTCACCGACCTTGAATGTATACTCGCGAGCAGAGGCAATAAAGTAAAGGTCCAAGAATGAAGTTTTAATTTTTAAAGACAGGTGCGAACGCCATCACACAACGAAACCTAAGACGTGAGGCCAGTATTCTTGGACCATCGCCAACGTGATTCAGAGGTCGATACACCCTACAGTCCATCATGATGGAATCATGCGGGACGCTCATCAACTCTGCCTAGTGAAGTCAAATCAATAAACAGCAACATGCTGACAAACGTTGGGATATTTATTTCTTTATTTGTTCAGCTGATAAGGGCACAAGATCGGTGGCACGGCAGTCGGATTCGAACCCACAACCCTCTCGGTTCCAATGCGAATAAACTACCACTGTGCCACGCGGTGCCACTAGTTGGGATAGGAGCAAGGTTTTGAGATAAGATGCATTGTATACGGTCATGAAACCAAATATCATGGTAAAGTGCAGTAAATAAACGTTCTAATCCTAATCCTATGCACTTGATAAAGTATTCACGGAGATATGATCGACCGAATTCAAGCTTCCAAACTTTCCGTGATGATTTTTTTAAGGACAGAGGAAGTAAGGCCGGACAGTCAGGGAACGAAATCTTCTGTGATATATTATTGTATGAAAACCACAGTCTGAACTTTTAATTGAAGACCTGAAATGAAACCACCTTCTAAACTTTTAGTCACGACTACATGTAGATGACCCCACTTTGGGACTCCGCCTACGCCACCATTACCATCTCACCCACGTCAGAGCCTTGTTATTTACAGTTAAGAAATCGTTGGCTGGAAAATTATGATTGAACAGGGAGATAAGTACGTAATTGATTAGGCTACACAGTAGGTACCGTATGAGGCCAAACTGGGCAAGTAATTACTGTGTACAAGTAATACACGGTAGGGTTTTACCCAACAGATCAGACCTCATGTTTGACCTTTTGTAAGAAGAAAAATGGGGCTCTTCTCTAGTGGATCTGAAAGAACGATCATGTGCTAAACGTGGGTGTGAGGAAACAAACTTGAGCAGTAACTGGTCACACCGGGCTGTCATGGCACCATCATTTCTTATTCCATATGGTATTTACACTTATAATAACAAATGATGAACCAGATAAAGAGACCGATAGCAAAGAAACATTTGGAATGCATACACAGGTGTAATACCTACATGTATCTATACAATTTCAAGTCACAGCCAGGGGCAGTTACCAGAATTGTAAAGTTGTCGACAGTGAAGGTATACTATCGGAGACGATCTATTGGCCGCTGGCCTCTAGGGCGGTCGGGTTGAGTGTCGAGGGATTGCCGTATATTCGGAGATAACCAAAAGGACACATTTGCCCAAGTGCAGTTTCCTTTTTCGATTAAGAAATTAGAATCTGCACAATACATGTATTCACGTCACTGACAGTCTCCATCGCCATCGACGAAATTGATGAATGAAGACTTATGAATATGCTGATTGCCTTGGCTTGTTGGTTGAACACGACTGGTGTCAAGGAAAGTCAATGCACCAGACCTCGTAATGTAATTCTTGATATATGGATTTAGATACTGCCAAAGCTCTGTAGTCTTGGTACCATCGTTGCTAGATACGCTAGGTCCTGTACTAGTACGGATATGCTTCTCACCACTATTTGTAAACTATAATTGAACGGTGATACCCTGACTTGATAGATGTCGCAGTTGGCACACGTTAATTTTCTAGAGTACCCTTCATCTCTGTCGTAGCTGTCTATAAGTGGTGTGAGAACCAGTGAGAGTTTAACATATATCAGTTTCTGGCAAGTAAATTCCTGAGATGAATCTCATACACTGTCGGGAAGGTAGAATCATAAATAATTCACAAACCATGTTATGTACAATTCAAACATGCAAAACGCATATACGGTATTATGAGATTGTTTGGGTGATTATTTTTCAAGTAAGGAAAGTAGTAATGGTAGTGAGATATGATCAAGTATGTACCGTACTGTTAGAAACCATGAGAGGGTAAAAAATAGTACTATACAATAGTAATGACTGCACCTTGGATACAGCCACTTCTCACGCTATTGATTGAAAAGAGATCGCTGGCTGTGTGTAGAGTTCAAGGAAGCTTATACTCAGTGGACCTTTAATACTGGTTTATTGCATAATACAAGTCAAGAAATGGCAGCCGCGGCTGAATTGATTCCGGACTTTACAACCATTTTAAAAGTATAACATTTCAAGGGCACTCCATCGTAATAAATTTCCATAACAATTATTGCGGTTAAAGATCGTTAAAATTGACAAGGAATCTTTAAAATCTATCATAATATAATATAATATATCAACATTAAAATCAACAACAAGATATTCGTGTTTAACGGTCACAATTCCTTATTCAATACAGTGGTAATGTAGGGTATCGGACTGTTACGGTAGCGCTCAGTTCGTGTGTATATAGAGTTCAGTTTGTGGCTAGTCCGCGTTAGCCGACCACTAGCTTCACCCCGGGACTGGGGAAGCCAGTCTCTGAAAGCCGATTTCAGAAGTTTCAGTCCGAACTTCTTGCATAGTTGTTCCCTCCTGGATTCAAGGGTGGGTAGTCCGAGTTGGGTGAGGGCTTCTGAGTAGTGAGTGTACTTATTGCCCAGAATGATGCGGCAAGCACGGCGTTGGATGGTCTCTAGACGGAATGACTGGGTTTTGGTAAGTCCGGGATTCCAAACAGGGACAGCATACTCACAGATGGGGCGCACGTAGCAAGTGTAGATGGTGACTAGATCAAGTTCGGGAACTCTGAACATCTTCAACCGTCTTAGGATGAATAGACGTTTGCCGCTTTGTTTAACCATGTGGGTTACATGGCTGTCCCACTTCAAGTTACTTTGCAACCACACTCCCAATAATCTTGCTACAGTTACTTCCTGGAGGGTGTGGCCGGCTAGTTGGAGAGAAGGGAGAGGGGGAGGTGTTCGTCTGAAGAAAAAATGCATCACTTTGCATTTATTTGGGTGCAATTGCATGTGACTTTTACTTGTCCATGCGTCAAGGGCATCTAGGTCTTGTTGCAGGTTTGATTGTTGTCTAATCTGTCTACTTTCCATTTCCTTTACGACCTGGTCATAACTTTAATGAGAAAACAGAGTAAGACCCGGTTGCATATCTTCAAGCAGATTTATATCGGGGGCAAATCAGTATCCAACATGCCACCGGTGTCCTGTATAGTAGGATATTGGTTGGCCCTTTGAATACTACCTTGTCACCGATAGATCTGATTGGAGATTACATCCAACCGGCTCCCGGTGTACTGTTTTTTGCCCATGGCCAATGGTGGCCGTTTGGATACTGTTTTAGTCTATTGATACTGTTTTGTCACAGATATATGGCCTTAAAA